>NW_019646557.1:0-1854 GCF_002806865.2 Cucurbita pepo subsp. pepo
TTGATTTTACTAGCAGTTAGGATATTCACTTGTGCCTCATAAGCTCACTTATTAATTATTAAGTGACCATTCACATGACACAATTTGTTGCATTATATGGGCGNTATTAATTATTAAGTGACCATTCACATGACACAATTTGTTGCATTATATGGGCGCTAGGTGTCAGACCCCAACATTTTGAGAGGAAGTAAGTAATAGAAAAATGTTGGGTCAAGAGATGTTACACATGAACAACGAGACAATAGAGAAAATTAAGAAAAGATTTTGAACATCCGAAGTTGAAAGATGAGTTAGACTTGAGGATAACAAAGTTGGAATTTTCCAAGGGATCATGTATTCTTGAAAGTCATACATTTTCAAGATATAATAAGATTTAGTAAGAGAGGAAATCCGAACCACCGTTTCATTCAGTCATTTGAGATTTTAGAAAGGATTGGACGAGTAATATACAAACTAGCATTACCCTCACACTTGACGTCTTACATAATGCGTTCCATGTCTTGATGCTTCATAAATATGTTGTCGATCAAGCTCATATTATCAGCTACGAGACCTTGCCATTAAAAGAGAAACCAACCAGTTGAAAAAGCTACCTGAGAATAAGAAGAAGTGTTGGGTACCCAAAGTTATTTTTTGAGTTTAGAACTTTCGAGGATAAAAGTTCAAAAAAAAAATGGTTAATATTTTGTATTAAAACACAATTCTAGTTTGGTCCGTCTTGGTTCATCTCATTTGGTTGGTCATTATTCAATTTTTTTAACTTAATCGTGACTATCTTAAAAACTTGAAAAGAAAGTATATTATTGTAAAACTTTTCGTGTTTAAAACAAAACCTAAATAATTTTGACTTGCAAATCTAAACTAAAGTTTGATTATATTGGGCCCGATAAATAAAATAACTTAAAATACTAAAGTAGTTAAAACAGGGTGTGGCTCTGTGTCGCACTTGCTCCAGATCCGCACCCATCCTTGACCAGCTTCTTCTTATCACCTGAGAAAAAATTGAGAAAACTTAAATGTGTACAAGGACTCAGTAAGTTGCCTACCGTAGGCTTTTAATCATGTTATGCTAGGGTAACAAACTCTTTCTTGTCATTTTCTTATTATTGACTTGAGGATTTAGGCCCTTACGTGATATTAGTTCTTATCCTTGTCCTCCGTCCTTGCTCTTGGTTCTGAAGTGATACCTAGTGGTCTTCATATCTTAGAGAACTCGAGGCTTGTATAGTGCTACTTTAAGACACGTGATAAACTTACTTAATACACGTTCTTGAGGTGGCCCTAATTACTTAAAAATCAATGATTCACCTTAGGCTCACCTTAATTTAAGGTAGTATCAAAATTACTTAAAAATCAGGAGCTAGGTTTTAAAGTTTATCATGAGATAGCAATCTGATTGCTTGAAAAAAACAAGTGCTAACTTTAATCTCCTCTTGGGTTAAAAAACAATGACTATCCTAAAGCATAACATGAAATAATATCAACAACAATGAATACGAGAGCATAACATACACATCACTATCTTCTTTTCCACAAAGAATAAAAAAGAATAAGGAAAAGGCCCGCATCTAGAAGTTGATGGATATATTTAAGAAAATTCATATAAACATACCATGATTGGAAGCCTTGAAATAAATGTTCAATTATGTCAAACTCTTGAAAGTTATTCTCACCAATCGAAGAAAATTTGAAGAATTCAAGGTGGTAGCATTGAATGAAGAGCGTAGTGCATTATTGCAAAATAAGGTCCCGCTAAATGAGAAAGATCTCGACTCATTTACAATTCCAATATCAACTAAAGGAAAGAAGTTAGGTCGAGCATTATGTGATTTGGGATCAAGCATTAATCTA
>NW_019646557.1:6717-7197 GCF_002806865.2 Cucurbita pepo subsp. pepo
AAAATCTCTCTCTACCCTCGTTTTCTAAAACCTTCTCTTAAAACCGAGGCTAGAGGCTCGAGCATACGTCGCTTGGCAGTAGGCGACGCAAGAACGAATTGGCTTAGCTCACTTGTCATTGGAAAGTGAGTGCCGCACAATTACAAGTCTACTGCCCTCAAAAGTGCGATTGTGACACTCAACCTACTTAAGGTGTCTTGACCTAGGTTATTGTCTAGTCAACCTAACTCTAACGCCTTAACTCTATGTAGGTAAACACGCTGTACAAGGAGAAGATGTAATCAAATACCTGAACAAAAAACAGACTATATCATGCAAACATAGATCACAATAAACAAGATCACTTTGGTAGACAACATCCATAAATCACCCGGAGCATAGATCACAATAACCCATTCTCAATTCTAACACAAGGAAAGCATATGAAACAACATTCATTACAAATCTCATCATAGGGGCATTTTGGTAACTTATTACATC
>NW_019646557.1:8118-18213 GCF_002806865.2 Cucurbita pepo subsp. pepo
AAAAAAATAAATATATATGTCACTAACCTCTTAGAGATTTTGGTATGTTAACCGTAAAATCCTATACCTCAAANTCAGATCCCCTTTTCATTTATAGTTATGGTTATAAGAAATTAATTTAGAATCACATCTTCTTTCCTTTATCAAATGTTTTACCGGATCATGTAATAATCGAATCTCATTTTCACCTATCGGATTAATTAGATTTTTGTTGGCAATTCTATAAATCTGTAGGATTAATCAAACAATCAATTAAAATTAGCCAATAATATCTCTTAGAAAATAAATACGGAGGAGGAGGAATGTCTTTTTAGAGAATGAAAATCTATTTATAAAATAAATAGGGCGGAGGAGGAATGTCTTTTTAGAGAATGAAAATCTATTTATACTTCAAGAGAAGATTGAGGAAAGATTTGGAACACAATTTAAAAATAAAATCGGAAATATCACAGCACAAGAAACTCCACTCCATGATAAGATAAGGAATCAAAACAAGGGGAATAAGATTCGGATTACCTTGTTGATCGAATATCTCAAGGCAAGAACACTTGATTGAGATTCGAATCACTCCACAAGCAAGATCGATCATGTCTAGCTTGAATGACTCTTGTTGATCAAATATCTCAAACACTTGTTTGAGATTCGAATCACTCCACAAGCAAGATTGATCATGTCGAGCTTGAATGATTCTACATGCAATCTAAACTACATAGAATTGCAAAGAAACTTAGCCATTGGCTAAAGAAAAGCACAAATGCTTCTTTCTATATTTTCCAAGTCTACCTTACAAATACAACATACATGGCTTTATATAGCCTCAAAAATGAAACTACTAAAGGTATTCCAAGAGTTGTAACATTCCTACTTTATGGCCATAATTAGCCATTATGTAAATGTAACCGAAATTAAATAACAAGTCTTAAAATACAATAACTCTAAATTACTCTAAATTGTAACCCACCCAAAATTTACAACAATCAAACTTCATTCTTCTTCAATGTAGCATGAATTGAAACATCTTTTGATAATTTTGACAACCTTTTCTTCACATCTTCATTGAAGTATATTGTATGATTGATGTCTCTTGGTTCATAACGAATGTCTTTTTAGAGAATGAAAATCTATTTATACTTGAAGAGAAGATTGAGGAAAGATTTGGAACACAATTTAAAAATAAAATCGGAAATATCACAGCACAAGAAAGTCCATTACATTTTGTCCCGTTGCAATATATTCCGTTCGACAGTAATAATAGAAAATGAGATATTTAGTGAGATAACATTATAGATATATATATAACATTTCAAGATTTTTAACAATGGACCAAAGTAGTTATAGAGTTCAAACTTGAAACTGATGTCATGGGCTCACATAGGTTGACTCGGATTTCGAAGAACGGAATCAAACTTTCATTAAAGATATATTCTTGACGACTTAAGCTAGTCAAGTAAGTGACCTTACTATCGGCATGGTTATATTTGACGTTGACACGTGCCTGTGGTTCTGTACATGTCATATATACTGATATGTGTGAATTATCTGTGAATCGGTATGCTTATATTATGTTTATGTTATCTTATAATATGTCGATCGTATGATAATAATTATGGTACGATGTGTTCAAGGATATGTTTGAGATAGGATACAAGAAGAATGTACAAAACGAAATGTAACGATAGGAGTAAGATACATTCATGAAACGTTAAGGTTAAGTTACATACCGGAGTGCTATGAATAGGGGAGATTGATGAAAGAATATGGTTAAGATATGGGTAGGAAGGGATAGGTTTGTGATAAATTCATAGAACGATAGCATTAGGATACGTTCCTGTGATGATAGGACTAAGGTACGTTCACGTAACGATATGATTGTGATAGGTATTAGAACGTTAAAGCTATGATAAGTTAGAGAACGATATGACCATGAAGTGTTTACGATATGACATGTTTATGATACGATATATTGTGATGTGATATGTTATTTTTAGATTGTTTTGTGTGATCATTGAGGTAATTGTTGTATGAATTCCACGTTATGAAACGACATGTTAAAAGTATGGAGCGTTATGTTATGTTTTCTAAATTGTATGTATACAGCATGTTATGAATGACATGATATCACGATAAATGAAATGAAATGTAACCCCGTTAGGATTATGTATGATACATCGACTGAAAAATGAGAAATGACATGTTAAGCATGAAAGATGATAACAGGGTTATATTCATAAATGATAAACATGAAAAATGATAACGGGGTTATATTCATAAATGATAAAAGTAGAAATGTTGGGGATCTCATGCATTATGTGTGCTCATGCATTTAGGGGGATTCCCCTACTCCATGACGGGTACAGACGCGTACATCCAATGGCAGGACAATGATCATTATGTTTTGCATAGCGTTGTCGTGATGGTTACTCATTCTAACGGGTGTCCGACCTTAGGAGCGTCCTAGTGTATGCTCACCCGACAATTAAGGTGACCCAGCGGTGTGCAAACTAACTTGTGAGCCCATACCCGTACGTATGGGTTGTGTTGGAAGTTTATTTTGATAAATAGCATGAGATTTGGCTAGGGTATGATATGAAAGGTTCATAAATTTTTTATGTGGTTATCATAGGACGTAATTAACCGTTGGAATTAGTTTGTTGTGAGTGACTTCGGCCAAAACTATCAAGAGCCCGCTATTAATACGGTTAATTCCAACGGTTAACATGGCCTTAGAATAGCAACCTCATATTATTGTTCATCGGGAATAGTCATTCCCTCTCTTACCAACATTAATCTCACTTAAATAACATAAAAAGGCCTCTCTTACCAACATTAATCTCACTTAAATAACATAAAAAGGTGTCGTTTGGCTTAAAGTGGAGAGTACTGCCTCGTCGATAGTCATTGTTGCAGCATGGGTTGTCCATTATGACGTTTCATCTAATCGATCTACCTTGTCGGTTTGGGTTTGTTGGAGTGTCCTTCCTAGAATTATAATAATATAATGATTGTTTCCTTGCCTTATAGTGTACGCATCCATACCATCTTAAAAGAAGGAGTATTCTCTGTTGCATGCTCAGAATGTGGTATGGATGCGTGTTTTCTGCGATAGAGTTTTTTAAGTGTGACCGATATAGAATCTATTTGTGTTTCATTTTCCACAATGGTGTATAACTTTCAAATTTAGTCTTTTTTTTTTTTTTTGGTGAAATTTTCCTAAAAAATCTAGACTTTGACATTCACCAGACCACAATATTTTATTCTTAGGTAACAACTTTAATATTTTATTAAGATGTACTCATTTTTATATTCAAAGTTTCCATATATTTAAGAATAGACACTAGTATTACAGCAAGCACAAACTTTGTGTAGAAATGACCAGATTTAATGTGAAATAAGGCGAAGTAGATGGATTTGTCTAAGAACTCCATGGATAAACAAACTCGAATACCTTTGTTTGACTATTATATAAAGAAAAACCCTTCTCATTTACACCCCAAATGCAGTGCCTGTTGTTGCATCGATCTTGAAGCCAAGTTTCGTTCTCTGGCCAAAAAACCTGGAACGAAAGCTTTCCGTAATTGCTGCTAAATTTACACCAATACAATGTTGTTTGCGACATGGTCTCTTCGAATTCCAAACTGTATTCCTGTTTGAACCGAAGAATATGGTGCCCTAAATCAAAAAGTTATGTTAGATGGGCACAAATTCAATTGGAAAAATTAAAGAAATTAGAACGGTAAGAAATTATACAATTACATAATCCAATGTTCAATTAAATAAAAATTTCTAAATACAAATTTGTTTGTAATTCAACTAGGTGTGAGACGATATATGCATCTATGAATAGGTCAAGTACAATTCAAACTCTCCATCCCACACATGTATTAACAAATAAATAAATAAAAATTAACCCCAAACTAGATAAAATAATAATAATAATAATAATAATTATTATTATTATTATTATTACTATTGCTATAATTTTTCAATAATAAAATTTATTATCTTCTACTTAAACTTGTATTTATTATTTTTTTTTCATAAATTGAAATAGAAAATGAACATTGGTCTAGAATTATCTTTACCTTGAATATTATACTTTTCAAATATGTGGAGTTATGAAATTCCACCCGACCGTTAAATAAAAATAAAAAAAACTATCAAATCCATAAATTTAGATCATAATATGGTCTGGTTGAATAACTTGTCATGGTGCAACACCGTTATTTACCTAAGTCGTCGTTTTCCGATCTGCAATGGACCAATAAAGGTACGTCTTGATTATTAAGAATCGTCACTTTCCAATGTGATTCTGGATCTTGACTCGCAAAACAAGTGAAAACATTAGAAATTGATGCAAAAGTAAACAACAAAATCATATAGAGATTATTCATGGCCTTCATTTTTAAATGACTTAGAATTTGTTTGGGTTTCTTTTAGATCCTTTTGAACTATAGGTATATATAATCATTGCACTCAAAAGAAAATACATTTTTAACAACTTTTAAACATAGATTTTTATGTAAAACTCTATTAAAAGAAAAACCAAAAAACTAAAGGGATATCAACGGTGTTCGTTTGTTAGGTTAGGCTTTATTTAGCTATCATACCTAACTTATCCAAAAACTTAGGTTACACTTTTTTTCTCTCCCAACCCCAATAGCATACTTCTCCTAACAACTTCTAAAGAAAGTTAAAGGTTATGGTTTGGTTTAAGAACTCCCATGGATGAAGTGAGATTGAATAACTTTGTTTGACTATTATATAAAGAAAAACTCTTCTCACCAACACCCCAAATGCAGTGCCCTTCATTCTTGAAGTCAAACTTCGTTATCTAGCCAAAACACCTCAAACTAAGCATGTCAAAGATTGTTATTAAAGTTGCACCTCAAACTAAACAGGTTAAAGATTGTTATTAAAGTTGTACCAAAAAATGTGGTCTCCAAAAATTCTCCTTCAAATTCCAACCGTATTGGTATAGTTACAAATAAAAAGAAAGAAAAATCTAGTCACTTAATCCTTGCACCCTCTACCCACACCCTCCCCATCGCCCAGGAATAGACGGTCATTATAGTTTTTTGATGAACATAATCGACGAAGGCAACTGAAACTCCATCTCTCGTTTTAAAATGGTTCTCAATCTCCCCTTGTTATACAAAAGATATCTCCATCAGTTGGAGAAGGAAGCAAAGAGAAAAAAATCGACATAAGGAGATTATATTCATGGGGAAAAATTTTCAGTGAGCGTCGGGTGTTTTGGAAAACCGAAACGAAATACAGTCTGCAATGGTAGTCATATCTATTGCTTCGTGAAGTCGTGGGAGAGGGAAGAAAGACAAGAAAAAGGAAGAAGGGATCAAAAGTCAACGACCATGAGCTCTTGAGAAGAGAGAGAAAAGTTTCAGAAAATTCAAATACACTCGAGTTTGGTCAAATTTTGGTAAACTATGATTACAATCCGTTGCTTGATCTTGAATTATGACAAACCCAAGCCTTGGCCAGTAGCAACCTACAAAGCCCTGAAGCCCACTTGTAATGCTTGGCCCACCTACAACATCGATCGCTCTGCCAATTGTAACTATTCAGCCGAACCAAGCCTAGTACCAACCACAACCTACGCACAAAAGGAACCACCTGAGAGAACGACCCGAACTCCGCGCCTTGACCCGTTTACGACCCATGCACATGTCTTCTCCCCAAAGCAATATGTGTCATGTATGCATACATTGACGCCTTTAGCTCAGTTCTCTCAACACAGCTCAGCTCGACTAGGTGCAGCTTCTCGGCTCAAAACTCAGTCATTCGACTCCGTATAGATATTTTGATACTGATTTCTATAATTTTTTTTACCCTCCCACAGTTGAATTTGACCTTAATTAATGCAATTAAGGTCAGTATAGTGTCTTATTTCCATGTTCAAGTTTATTTAAGTTAGAAATGTGAGTTATTAATGAAAAATGATGTATCGACCCTAAATTTCTACACACTCAAAGTCGCTACTAACGTCTTATGATCAACTCATATGTGAAATATAACCTTTAAAAGAACATCATTTATAGTAGAATCTCGAGAATTTAAAACAATTACGTCTTTGAAAACACGTCATGGTGTTACGTGATCAACACATAATACTGGAAAATGCAAATAAAACAAATAAGAAATAATTTAAAAGATATAAAATGCGAGACAACCTATTCAACCTAAATCTAGAAAATTAAATATGCTTCTATCTTATGCACGTGCCATGACCTCTACTCGCGATGTCATCGTCATCTGTAAAGGGACCTATCTCTCTTTCAAACTATTGGTGGCCTCAAGTCCGGATTAACTACGAATGTGTAGTACATCCCTATATACGATCCACACATGTGAGTATGAATCTCCAACCAGTTCACACCCCCTTATACCCATCATTGTCTAACTACGGATGTGTAGTACAACCCTATATACGATCCACACATGTGAGTGTGAATCTCCAGGCAGTTCACCACCCCCCCGCCCCCCAGGCCCATCATTGTCCAACTACGGATGTGTAGTACATCCCTATATACAACCCACACATGCGAATGTGAATCTCCAGGTAGTTCACACCCCCTAAACCTGTCGAGCTAGTTGTGCGTAACGATGTTCTGAGGTCAACAGACCCCAGGATATAATGCAAAACATGATCACCGTCATCATCATACTATAATGCTGGTTCTGACAGTGGAACTTTCATGTCTTGAAGAATATATCTTAACCAAATTAACACTAAACAAGTATTTGTCATAGCTCGATACTTGGCTTGTGCTGATGATTTGGACACATTGGTTTGTTTTTTTGACTTACAAGGAATAATTCAATTTCTAACGCAAATGCAGAACCCAAAAATAGACTGTTTGGAAGTGGAAAACCTCCCCAATCTGAATCACAATATGCTTGTAATCTTAAGGTGTTTTCATATCGTAGTAGAAATCCTTGACTAGGAGTATCTTTGATGTATCTCAGAACTCGAAGAGCTGCCTCCCAGTGCGGTTTTCTTAGTTCATGCATAAATTGATTAAGCATACGAACTGAATACACTATGTCAGGCCTAATAACGGATAAATATATTAATTTGTCAATCAATGTCTGTATTTACTTGGATCATTCAACTTCTCTTCTTCCGTGAAAGAAAGTTTCAGGTTTTGCTTCTTAGGAAATTTTTCTCGATGTGCTTCTGTAAGACCTGTATCTTGAAGAATGTCTAGAGCATACTTCCTTTGAGACATAAAAAAAAAATTTCTAGACCTAGAAAATAAAATTCCTAGGAAATATTTCAAATTCCCTAAAGAAAAACTCTTTGGTTTGGTTTAAGAACTTCTATGGATGAAGTGAGATTGTATAACTTTGTTTGACTATTATATAAAGAAAAACTCTTCTCACCAACACCCCAAATGCAAATGCAGTGCCCTTCATTCTTGAAGTCAAACTTCGTTATCTAGCCAAAACACCTCAAACTAAGCATGTCAAAGATTGTTATTAAATTGCACCTCAAACTAAGCAGGTTAAAGATTGTTATTAAAGTTGTACCAAAAAATGTGGTCTCCAAAAATTCTCCTTCAAATTCCAACTGTATTGGTATGGTTACAAATAAAAAGAAAGAAAAATCTAGTCACTTAATCCTTGCACCCTCTACCCACACACCCTCCCCATCGCCCAGGAATAGACAGTCATTATAGTTTTTTGATGAACATAATCGACGAAGGCAACTGAAACCCCATCTCTCGTTTTAAAATGGTTCTCAATCTCCCCTTGTTATACAAAAGATATCTCCATCAGTTGGAGAAGGAAGCAAAGAGAAAAAAATCGACATAAGGAGATCATATTCATGGGGAAAAATTTTCAGTGAGCTAATAGCTTTATAGCCAAGTGGTAGAGGAACGTGATACAAAGTATGATTACATTCCAAAGCTGCAATTTCATCATTCATAGCCTACTTCCATAATGGATCACCAACTGCCTCATCATAGGTTTTAGGTCTGTCTAGGCTATAATAAGATCTAGAAAAGTACGTTGAGTAGGAAAAAAACGAGAGAATGAAAGGTAATGATGAAGGGGATACCTAGTGCCAGTGTTGGGACTTGAGCTAGAGGTTAAGTGATTGGCTCCAAAAGACATCTCATAATCATTATAACAAGCTGAAAGCTGTTTGGTACGAGTAGAACGACGGAGTGGAACTGATGTATCAAGTGGGATAAGATTAGAATTAGTGGGTGAATCTGGAGAGGGAATAGAAGATAGAGTAGACGACGAAGTAGTAGGTGAAGAAATAGAAGGTGGGGGGAGGAATAGAATGAATGTTTGTGTAGGATGAATCATGAAGTGGTAAAATGGGAGTTGAATGAGCTAATGTCAAAGTTTGTGAAGCTGATGAAAAAGGAAAATCATCTTCACAAAATTTAACATCACGACTGATAATTTTTTTTTTAGATTGCATGTCATACAACTTGTAACTTTTTTTACCACAAGGATATCCTACAAAAACACAAGGAATTGCCCGAGGTTCAAATTTTTGCTTAGGCTGTACTACAGTTGCATAACACTTGCAACCAAAAACTTTAAGATGGTGAAATGTAGGTGGTCGTTTGTAAAGTGCTTTAAAGGGTGTCTTGTTAGATAACAATGGTGATGGTGTTCTATTTATAAGATAAACAACAGTTAAAATGCACTCTTCCAAAAAATTAAGTGGAACTTGTGATCGAAAGAGAGGAGACTTAGATACATTTAGCATATGACGATGCTTGCGTTCTACGACTCCATTTTGTTGTGGAATATAGACACAAGGGCATTGAAATTCAATGTCACAAGAAGTAAAAAATGGTTGCAAAGATAAGAACTCAGTCACATTGTCTAATCTAACTATCTTGATAGTAGTATGAAATTGAGTTTGAACGAATTTAACAAAGTTCATTAAGAAATGATGTACTTTTGATTTATGTTGTATACGAAAAACCCAAGTACATCGAGTAAAATCATCAACAATAGTGAGAAAAACACGCAAACCATAATGAGTTGGAACTTTATGTGGTCCCCAAACATCACAATGTAACAGATCAAAAGCAGAATGGGTTGTGATTGAGCTTCTTGGGAAAGACAACCTAGTTTGTTTTGCTAATGGGCAAATACTACAATTATGAGAATAACTTGCATTATTAAGATGCAATTGCTCAGCTAGAAATTTAAAACGAGAAAAAGAAGGATGACCTACACATAAATGCCACAAATCAGAGGACTGAGATACTTGGTGAGCTGAAGATTTGATTGGAGATAGAGAAATATGATAGAGACCTCCAAATTGTTTACCCGAGCCAATCATCCTCCACGTAGCCAAGTCCTGCATAACACAAGAATCAAGATAGAAGGTGACATAACATTTCAAGTCATTGGTAAGTTTGCTGATGGACATTAGGTTTAAATTGAATGAAGGCACACATAAAACATTGTTTAATTTAAGGTGAGGATTAAAGGAAACATTGCTAGTATGTGACACATGTGTTGTCCCTCCATTAGGCAAATTTATTGTAGATATGGTGACAGTCTTTGGTTCAGTCATAACAGATGCTTTGGATACTATATGATCCGTAGCTCCACTATCGAGAATCCATGGATAAGAATTTGTAGAGTTAATAGATAATGCAGATATTAGAAATAAACCTGCAGCATTGATAATATTGTCAAAATTACCAGAAGGACGATGATTGAGTGCGGATAAGGCTTGCGCTAACTATTGTAATTGCTCAGAAGAAAATTTTGGAATGGAATTAGATGACTATTCTTCTTTATTCAAATGAGAAACATCGGCCATATTTGCAATGATCGATGTCCACGATTGTTGAGTTGATTGACTTGTACTACCCTTCCAGAATATTTTTTTGTTGACATCGATCTTTTGTATGTCCCCTTCTATCTCAAAATTTACAGTGAAAATTAAAGATTCGACACTCATCAATTGTATGACCACTTTTATTGCAGTGTTCACATGATTCGTCTTTGGCAAATTTTGAATATGTTGTTTTCTTCCACACTGCTGATGCAATCGAGATATTCTCAGTAGGTTCAAAAGTTACCTGACGCTGC
>NW_019646557.1:18986-22349 GCF_002806865.2 Cucurbita pepo subsp. pepo
CATGTGGAGACATGTGAGTGGGGGCGTCCTATGCAATGAGTATTGCATAAGATCGGACCATGAAGAAAACCACTCTCACTTTATAAAGTCGTTTACTGTTGAGACTGATTTTTTCATTCGATGACCTAGGTAGCTCGATCTTAATCCTTAGCTAACTATGAACTCCTGTTTATTCGAAACTATCCTTAGATTTGCATGGGTGAGAGTGGCCTGAGTTTGCCGACTCAATAGGCCTCCCATTTTAGGGGGTAAGACTGGATGTATAGCTGGGGACATAGGGTGTAAGATGAAATTCACTCCTACCCGCTTTTAANCCCCACCCTCTCATTGGCCTGAGAGGGATTCGGTTTGGTGGTTGGACCACAAACCAATTGTTCATTAGAGGATAAGTGGGACTTAAGGAAAAAGAAGTAACTTTAGGGTAAAACGGTAAATTGACCTAACTCTAGTTACGAACAACCTATGAAGGATCGACTTACTAATCATGGTTATATCAAATGGATAGAAATATATCTATAGGAGGGAAGTGCAACTACTAGGCTATACTGGAGTGTCCAAGCAGTTAACGAATGTTGGTTAACAAGGTTAATGTGTTTAGCCGGTTAATCTCGAATCGTTGGAGCCCATGATCTGTAGGTCCATTAGGTTCCTCTACTAGCTTATATCGGACTAAAGATTTGAACAGTTTGACAAGTGAGTTCGAAGTGTTCGAATTCAATTTAGGAAATATACGCTAAATATATACGATATATTTAACCGCATTTTGTTTTAATTATGAATTAAACAAAAAGAGAGAATTAGAGATATTTAAATATTTTAATTATGAAGAGAGATTCATAATCAATATGTGCGGGAATTGATTGAGATTGACATTTGCTTTAATGTTAAATATTAATTAAATTGATTAATTAATCATTTAATATTATTTTGATTTGAAATTAATTATTTAAATTAAATGTTGAATTAAAATAAAGAAAGTCAAAATGTTGACTTCACTTAATTGAAAATTTCATGTTTGAGTTAGTGGAATATTGAGTATCAATATATGGTTTAACCAAACTTGCATGTTTGCCACATAATCCCTCAAATTTGAGTGGAATTTTGAGTGTCAAAATTTGGTAATCTCATTTGCATGAACATACAAATATGACTCTATAAATAGAGTGGTCAAGGTACATTCTTCTTGAAAAACTGTGAGAAAATCTCTCAAAAATTAATACGGTTAATTCCAACGGTTAACATGGCCTTAGAATAGCAACCTCATATTATTGTTCATCAGGAATAGTCATTCCCTCTCTTACCAACATTAATCTCACTTAAATAACATAAAAAGGCCTCTCTTACCAACATTAATCTCACTTAAATAACATAAAAAGGTGTCGTTTGGCTTAAAGTGGAGAGTACTGCCTCGTCGATAGTCATTGTTGCAGCATGGGTTGTCCATTATGACGTTTCATCTAATCGATCTACCTTGTCGGTTTGGGTTTGTTGGAGTGTTCTTCCTAGAATTATAATAATATAATGATTGTTTCCTTGCCTTATAGTGTACGCATCCATACCATCTTAAAAGAAGGAGTATTCTCCGTTGCATGCTCAAAATGTGGTATGGATGCGTGTTTTCTGCGATAGAATTTTTTAAGTGTGACCGATATAGAATCTATTTGTGTTTCATTTTCCACAATGGTGTATAACTTTCAAATTTAGTTCTTTTTGTTTGGGTGAAATTTTCCTAAAAAATCTAGACTTTGACATTCACCGGACCACAATATTTTATTCTTATGTAACAACTTTAATATTTTATTAAGATGTACTCATTTTTATATTCAAAGTTTCCATATATTTAAGAATAGACACTAGTATTACAGCAAGCACAAACTTTGTGTAGAAATGACCAGATTTAATGTGAAATAAGACGAAGTAGATGGATTTGTCTAAGAACTCCATGGATAAACAAACTCGAATACCTTTGTTTGACTATTATATAAAGAAAAACCCTTCTCATTTACACCCCAAATGCAGTGCCTGTTGTTGCATCGATCTTGAAGCCAAGTTTCGTTCTCTGGCCAAAAAACCTGGAACGAAAGCTTTCCGTAATTGCTGCTAAATTTACACCAATACAATGTTGTTTGCGACATGGTCTCTTCGAATTCCAAACTGTATTCCTGTTTGAACCGAAGAATATGGTGCCCTAAATCAAAAAGTTATGTTAGATGGGCACAAATTCAATTGGAAAAATTAAAGAAATTAGAACGGTAAGAAATTATACAATTACATAATCCAATGTTCAATTAAATAAAAATTTCTAAATACAAATTTGTTTGTAATTCAACTAGGTGTGAGACGATATATGCATCTATGAATAGGTCAAGTACAATTCAAACTCTCCATCCCACACATGTATTAACAAATAAATAAATAAAAATTAACCCCAAACTAGATAAAATAATAATAATAATAATAATAATTATTATTATTATTATTATTACTATTGCTATAATTTTTCAATAATAAAATTTATTATCTTCTACTTAAACTTGTATTTATTATTTTTTTTTCATAAATTGAAATAGAAAATGAACATTGGTCTAGAATTATCTTTACCTTGAATATTATACTTTTCAAATATGTGGAGTTATGAAATTCCACCCGACCGTTAAATNATAAAAATTTCTAAATACAAATTTGTTTGTAATTCAACTAGCTATGAGACGATATATGCATGGATGAATAGGTCAAGTACAATTCAAACTCTCCATCCCACATATTTATTAAAAAAAAATATTAAATAAATAAAAATTAACCCCAAACTAGATAAAATAATAATATTAATAATATTAATAATTATGGCTATAATTTTTCAATAATAAAATTCATTATCTTCTTTACCTTGGATATTATATTTTTCAAATGTGTGGAGTTATGAAATTCCACCCAACGGTTAAATAAAAATAAAAAACACTATCAAATCCATAAATTTAGATATACATAACATAATATGGTCTGGTTGAATAACTTGTCATGGTGCAACACCGTTATTTACCTAAGTCGTCGTTTTCCGATCTGCAATGGGCCAGTAAAGGTACGTCTTGATTATTAAGAATCGTCACTTTCCAATGTGATTCTGGATCTTGACTCGCAAAACAAGTGAAAACATTAGAAATTGATGCAAAAGTAAACAACAAAATCATATGGAGATTATTCATGGCCTTCATTTTTAAATGACTTAGAATTTGTTTGGGTTTCTTTTAGATCCTTTTGAACTATAGGTATATATAATCATTGCACTCAAAAGAAAATACATTTTTAACAACTTTTAAACATAGATTTTTATGTAAAACTCTATTAAAAGAAAAACCAAAAAAC
>NW_019646557.1:23177-24567 GCF_002806865.2 Cucurbita pepo subsp. pepo
TGTCGCTAGCCAATGCTTAATGTCAGTCAGAAATCCCACATCATTCCCAGTGCGTAGGATATCGTCAACGTACAACACCAGAAAAACTACTATAGAGTTGACTATCTTCTTGTAAACACAAGGTTCGTCAACATTTTGTTTAAAGCCATAAGATTTGATCGCAGTATCAGACCTTATATTCCAAGATCAAGATGCTTGTTTCAACTCATAAATGGATCTTTTAAGCTTGGAAACCTTTTGCTCGTGATCCTTTTCAATGAACCCCTCTTGTTAAGCCATATAGATACTCTTCTCAAGATTGTCGTTTAGAAAGGCAGTCTTGACATTCATTTGCCAANGTTTTGCTCGTGATCCTATTCAATGAACCCCTCTGGTTAAGCCATATAGATACCCTCCTCAAGATTGTCGTTTAGAAAGGCAGTCTTGACATTCATTNTTTCAATGAACCCCTCTTGTTAAGCCATATAGATACTCTTCTCAAGATTGTCGTTTAGAAAGGCAGTCTTGACATTCATTTGCCAAATTTCATAATCATAAAATTTGGCATTGGATAAGAGTATTCTAAACGATTTAAGCATTGCAATTGGAGAGAAGGTTTCTTTATAGTCCACCCTCTCTCTTTGGGTATAACCCTTTGCTACAAGTCGAGCTTTAAAGGTCTGTACCTTACCAGCATGGTCTCGTTTCCTCTTGTAGATCCATTTGCAACCAATATGTATTACCCCATCTGGTTGATCTACAAGTTCCCAGACTGAATTGAAGTACATTGACTCCATTTCAAGATTCATGGCTTTGATCCACTGATCTGTATCTTCATTATTCATTGTCTGTTTATAGGTCAATGGATCCTCAACGCCATCGTCGGGTATGATGATCTGTGTTTCTGCCAAACTCAAGTAATGATCGAGTTGAGTTATAACCCTACCACTACGTCGAGGCATTCTCAACTCTTGAGAAGGATGTGATTGATTAGAAGTTCGAGCTCCATCAGCAACTCTTGTTGAAGGACAAGCCTGATCAACAACTCTTGGTGTTTTATCAGTAGCTTCTTTAGAAATCTCACTCTATACTAGTTTGTTGCGAGGTTGATGATTTCTAACGTGGTCTTCCTCTAAGAATGTAGCATTTGTTGATACAAACATTCTATTTTCTTGAGGGTCATAAAACATACCACATTTCATCTCTTTGGGGTATCCTACAAATAGGCATAATTTTGAATGACGTTCTAATTTCTTGGGACACATGTGCTGGGCATCCCCAAATCCTGAAGTGACGTAAACTACCTTTATGCCCTCTCCATAACTCATAAGGTGTTTCTGAAATACTCTCAAAAGAAACCATGTTCAAAATGTATGCAGCAGTCTCCACTGCATATCCCGAAAACGAATCA
>NW_019646557.1:25910-29800 GCF_002806865.2 Cucurbita pepo subsp. pepo
AAAACAACTTTAAATTTCCTACTGATCTTGTTGAGACAACTTCTCCTGTTCCAACCTTGAGTGTTATCTCACCTTCCGCAAGCATTCTCTAGGAACTAGTTTCCTGAAAAAAAAAGAACAAATATGATTAGTGGCCCCTGAATACAGTATCCAAGTTGAGTGATCATACTCAACTAAACATATTTCTACAACTAGTAAATCATATTTACCTTGTTGTGCCTTTTTGGCTTTCTTCATTGCAAGGTATTTTGGGCAGTGACTTTTCCCGTGCCCGTTTCCATTGCAATGGAAATATTTTCCATTATCTGCATTTTGAACCTTGCGTTTGCAGTCAGTAGGAATCTTATCCTTCCCCTTGCTCTTTTTGTCATATGCATCCCAAACTGTTCGGTTTCCATTTGAACAGAGGTTTATGGGACATTCTTCAGTTAAAACAATCCTCAAATCATCATTTACAAGTATTGTGTTTCGATTTGATTTCCTTGTTGCGTAATTGTCGCCGGTTAATTTCTCAGAAGCATGTAATTTTACTATTGAACTTGAGATGCTGAGATTTAAAACAAANTAGAATTTGTGAATTGACTTAATCTTTTTTAATCCAATCAAGTTTAGAACATGTAATAATGTACCCAAAAATTATTGATTTGCAATGATACTTTAGTGAGTTAAAGCAACTACTACCGAGGGGCAGTCGATCACTCATTCACTAAACCATGACATTCTTGATTAAACACTAATCCCAGAATAACTCTTATTCCGATAGTATTTTAGCTATCGTCACTTTGGTCAAGAATATACTAACTCTTTGTAATTTTTCGTAAGTGTGACCCGCAATTTTCATACCTCAAAGATCGGCCCCAACAATGCTATTGAATGAATAAGCCAAAGTTGGGAATGGACCTAAGAAATCCTATACATTTCTGGAGTTTGCATTGTTNATGGAGTTTGCATTGTTTCAACTCCCATGTTACGACCCTCCGAATGGGTAGTTGCTCTAGGGCAACATGCAGGTGGAACATGGGAATCTCACGGTGCAACCTAGTGGTGGAGACCATAGGACGTGTTGATATACTTCCTTCTCCCACTTATTATAAATACTTTCTCTATTCACCTTGTTATTGACTCATGCAAATACCTTCCAAATGGAGGCCGCTCCCAAGGCGATACGAGGCCGAGCATGAATCTCACGGTGTGAATTTTTCAGAGAGCATAAAAAGAAAACGATGTATCTCGTATACATTTTTCCTCCCACTAAGTATTTTAGATGGTTGGGTATACTCATTACCTATGTATATTCCGGCTAATTAAATATAACCTAAGTCTATGTGATTTTTCCAAGTATAACATTTATACTGGATTTTTACCTATGATGTCTAGTTGATTTTTTCTTTTCTTTTCTTTTTTTTTTAAAAAAAGAAATTCTTACATCTTTCACGCATGCTCATAAAACTAGGCTAACTAAGCTCAAGTATTGGCCCGATCTCCAGGTAGTAGGTGTTCCGTAAACCGTCAACTTAAATACCTCCAACCTTAGACAAGATTATGCCAGGTGAGCTTTCTTGTAACCACAGACATGGAATCCTATAACGTGCATACTATACATTATAACACTTATAACATACTTGTAATGCATGAAACATGCTTAGCCTATGGTGGGATTTTAAATCTATATGGCCTACTTTATGCATATACATTTTGTATTTAATTAAAACATACATTCACAATGCATAATTAATTAAATACATTAAAGTGAATTGGTTTTGGCATTTTAAAGAAAGCAATTAACTAAATTATTACATTAATAATCAAAAATAACTTGAACCACTCCCGAGGATCACGAACTAGTCGAACCAACCCTTAAAAATGTTGAACAGGACCCCAACCAGCAGAAAAAGACCCGAACCGCCTCTTCCATCTTCTTCCTTGGTTCAGCTTGCTTTTGTTTCCATTATTGATCAATTATAACCTAAAATGAACTCTAACGACTCCATAAGAATTATGGACCTTTCTTCACTCATTAAAACCCATAGCCAATTACAATAATTGTATCAAAAGCAGACATACAAAATATGCCAAAACCATAAACATCATCTTAGCAACCACAAAATTTCATTCATGAAATGGTTCCCACCATGAATGTAAATAAAGTGCCTAAAACTTGCTCTGATACCAATTGATGGTGTTAATATAACGTGATGAAGCAATTTGTCTATAGACCATGAAAAAATAAAGAGAAAAAAAATAATAATTAAAAAAATGAAGTAAATTATGGACTCTCTCCACCTTCCCTAAATAACCCCTCCTACAAATTCAAAATGATCTTTAAAAAAAGAAACAAAAACAGAAACAAAAAAAATGGCAAATATTGGGAATGAAGAAAGTTTGAGAAAGAAACAAAGAAAGATCCCAGATTTTGGGAGAAAAATTGAGGATGGCCTTCCCTTCAATCAGATTTGACAGGAAGGGAAAAAAGGAGAAAAGTTATCAAATCATATTTGACAGGAAGGGAAAAAGAGAGAAAAGTTATCAGTAAGTTAGATCTCCTTCTCTTTTATCTTTTGACAGAGAGAAAAGTTATCTTAAATCTCTTTTTCAATTATTTAGATTTTTGGATATCTTATAGAAAATCAAAATTGATTGAATATATCTTATAGAAAATCAAAATTGATTGAATATGACTTTGTCAATTGCATCTAAATTGATCATCATTGTTAGGAAAGAGAAGAAAATCATAGTCATCTTTTCTAAAGGAAAATTAGAATAGATTGAAAAATGACTTCTTTGATAGTCATTTAGTAAAGAGAAGAAAAATTGAAAATGGCTTTGGTTAATGATAGTCATTTTTAGGAATGAGAAGAACACAGCATAAATTGAAAATGGCTTATGTTAATTGGATAGTCATATTATGAAAGAAAAGAAAACAGAATTGGTTGAAAATTGTTTTATAACGACTTCTTTGATTGGATAGTCATTCACCAAAGAGAAGAAAATTTGAAAATGACTTCGGTTAATGATAGTCATCTTTAAGAAAGAGAAGAACACAGAATAATTGAAAATGGCTTATGTTAATTGGATAGTCATATTATGAAAGAAAAGAAAACAGAATTGGTTGAAAATCGTTTTATAACGACTTCTTTGATTGGATAGTCATTCACCAAAGAGAAGAAAATTTGAAAATGACTTCGGTTAATGATAGTCATCTTTAAGAAAGAGAAGAACACAGAATAATTGAAAATGACACATCCCAAGCAATATAAAGTAGTAGTATTCTACTAAGTGTCATGTATTCTATTCTCAATTCGTCTTAATAAAGCGTGCGAGTGTTTCCCACAGAGAGTTGTGTTCAATAATCTAGTATCAGAGCGAGGTTAGTATAGGTTGTCTGATCTCTTGGAATTCTTAGTATGTTCTGTGGCTGTAACTCTTTATGATCTTCCACATCAGAAATGATTTCTTGAGATTATTAGTGAGTTAGTTTATTTGTGTCGTGAGTAGTCTGTGACTCTGCAAGTCTTGAGTCGAAAAGGCTTGTTTGGTATTACTGAGGTATTGTCAACACGATATTGCAACTGCTCCATTATTATCACAATAAAGAGTGATAGGCAGATGCATATTTGGAACAACTTCTAAATCAGTTAAGAACTTGATAAGCCATACAGATTCTTTCGCTGCTTCACAAGCAGCAACATACTCAGCCTCCATGGTGGAATCAACAATGCAACCTTGCTTTATGCTTCTCCATATTATTCCTCCTCTGTTTAGAGTGAAAAAAGATTTGATGTCGATTTCCTTGAATCGATATCGATCTGAAAATCTGAGTCAGTGTACCCTGTAAGGATCAGATCCTTAGCACCGTACATTAGCATATAGTCCCTCGTTCTCCTAAGATA
>NW_019646557.1:36797-37519 GCF_002806865.2 Cucurbita pepo subsp. pepo
AATAAAATGGTCTACCTAGGATGTTTCTAATTTGGTAGTGAATGACCCATGTGAACTGCTAATGTGGATTAAAATTTCTATGTCATCCCCAAAAAATTTGCTTTCTGGATTGCTTCAGCAGGGTCAGCAATGTATTTCCAGATTTGCTACAACATCATGGTTCAGCATAAATGTTCTAGAAATTTACCAAATAACTCATTTAAGTGTCAATTAAGCTAGATTTATCAAATTAATTGTGTTTTCATGTTAAACAACACTTGACTATTTCATGTATACTATTTAAAAGAAATGAGAAAATTGTGAGTATGAGTGCAAAATTAACTATAAAAAGATTTGATATCACTCTTCTTTTGGAGAGTTATCACACCTCAAAACTTTAAGAGATTGCTCATCCTCGAGCAATCATTCTCTCCGCCTCCATTTTTTTTTTCTTATTAACAAATTTTTTTGAACATATATTTTTGTTTGTAGAGTATTCATCAAAGGCATGATTTAGATCATATTCCTTATATTCCTTCCTCAATTCAGTTTTTTCCCACATTTCACCTACACTTATAACCAAATCTTACAATAAAAATAACACATTTCTCACTTCCACCCGTATTTCACAAAACATTTCTAGAATGATTACCATTTCTTTTACCTTTGCTTTTATGACTTGGCTTCATAATTTATTTCATTAACATTCTCTTATCATGACATTCCTTTTATCAATTTTTTTT
>NW_019646557.1:41587-50809 GCF_002806865.2 Cucurbita pepo subsp. pepo
TAAGGCTATTGAGGAAGCTAAAGCCCAAGAACTCCGAAGGCCAACAACACCGACAATCGTAGTAGGACAAAAGTGACAGTATAACTAGATGGAACCACATCGCCAACCACCAGTGCGGCAATTGCAACACGCGGATACATACTTGAAGGACTTAAGGAATTTTCAGCTTTTAGACCAATATGGAGGCAAATGAGACAATAGACAACTTCGTGACCACTTTTCCATAACATTCTTGTGAAGAGTTCATAATGGGATCTTTATAAAATAACACAAAACAATGGGCATCTTGAGGAAGATTACAAGTCAAAAAAATTAAAGCAAATCTCGTAGAGGAAAGATGGGATAAAAACTTATTGGTGATGGCTCCTCTTTAGTGACATTTTTTCAAATTCAAATACTTGTCCACTAAATTTTCATAGAAATTTTTGCTTCCATCGATTTTGAAATTGAGATAGGACTAAAATCAGATTTTTTTAAAAAATGTTTTTTTCCCAAAATTTGAGATATTAATTTTACTTAACTCAACAAGCAAAACCATATAATTTGTTCTTTATTTGATTTTTAGATAAGTGCGTCAAAAAAAATACAAACATTACTTAGATAATTAAGAAAAAAATAAAGACAATACTTAGACCTCATTTAGGATAGGTTGTTTTACATTTCATTGTTTTAAATTTTTTGTATTTGTTTTTATTTTCTCTAAATTTCAGTACTTCGTATTTAAACACGTAAGACCATGCCTGTGTTTTACAGAGAAAAAGTTGCTTTAAGCGTCTTCGAAGTTCATATAATAAATGATGTTCAATTTAAGAGTTATATTTCCACATTAAAGATGAGTATGAGACGTTAGTAGCGACTCTGAGTATGTGGAAATTTAGGGTCGTTACACTACGTGCAACGCTTCATGCGTTCTAAGAGGCATAGTCTGAACATGTATCTAGGGCTTCATACATTTCGTGTGATACAGTTCGAAACCTATATTCAAGGCTTCTTACGCTCCAAGCGATGTAATCTGAAGCCTACTTCTAAGGTTTCTTATGTTCCAAGCGACACAATCTGAAAGTCTATGCCAAAGTTTCTTACATTCTAAGCGACATAGTCTGAATACCTATGCCCTAGGGGTCATACATTCCATGTGGCATAGTCTTAATCATACTTTTTACGTTCCAAGGCTTCTTATGTTCCAAGAAATGTAGTCTGAGTCATAAATATGCTCCACCATAAGAGATTTAAGGGTTTCTTGAGTTTCTGAGTTCGAGGACTTTTGTCTTTTACTCTTGTGTGGTACCTAGCATTCTTCTTGTCAAAATTGATATAAGGCTTGTATGGCCTTTCCTTTTTTTAAGCCCTACTCAAATTACATAAATTATGAACTCATCGTAGTAACATGCATGAGCCATTCAGAGTATCATGAAATCATAACGTGCCCCATGAAAGTTCTAAAAGAATCTTAAATTTGGTTAGGGGTAATTAGGGATAATTTTATCCTTTTTTATTAAGCTTTTACTTATATAACCCTAAAATTATTTAGAACCTTAAACTTCTTAAGCTCATTACAGAAGTATTTTGATCATTTAACCTATTTCCTTTGTTTAGCTTCTTAACCTCATCCAAACTTGTTGAAACCTCAAGTCAATCTATGTCTTTATCAGTAGATCTTCCTTAGATCATTCGGTCATTTGGACGGTATTTGAACTTTGAAATATCTTAAAGAAACCTAGGGGTATATTTGTAATTTTACCTTTAATTCTTGGTTTAGCCTCTAAACGTGTTTCATTTACTTTGAAACTTTACCTAATCCTTGATTATCATGAAATAGATCGAATATAAAATTTAACGGTATTTAGAGGTAACCGTCATAGGGGCATTTTGGTCATTTTGCATCATTACGTAGTTTAGCTACTTATCTCCCATTAATTCTTACTGATGGTTTGTACCGAAAACCAAAGGATTCCTATGATTATTTCTTAAGAAAAATCTAGCTTAGCTACTTACTTCATCCTTGACGTTCAGGTCCTCGGTTCTCGAACTTTCAGTATCTAAATTACTCCAAAGTTTCTTTGGTATTTCTATCTTTGAGTATTGCTTTAGAACCGTACTGAGTTTCTTGGGAACTTATCTACATTGAGTTTAACTAAAGAAAAAATGAGGCAGGATCAGGTTTGGATCGGTGTTGAACTACCTATATCATTGCCATTTTTCTCGAAGTAGGGGAAGAAGACAAGATTGGCCAGCGTCGACACCTATAAAAATCGATCTTCCCAACCTTGTATAGTACCTTTCACCTCTTGATTTCTTTATAGAACTTGAAGATGGTGTTGCAATGAAGATTTAGGGATTGATTTCATACTATTTAGTGAGTTGTAGCTTAAGTTATGGCCCTTGAAAGTTCACTGAAAAACGTAAATCTTGCTGGAGTTAAAACCTAGAAAATCATTATTAATTAGGATGTTCTAAACATTTTAGCTCTAGATTACTTCATGAGATTTCTTTCTTATCTTTTTCTCGAGCTTAAGAAATAATTTTGGAAGGATAAATTCTTGAATTCCCTGATTCTTTCTCTCGATTGAATATCCATTTTATCACAAAGTTTTAAGTTATTGGGAAACTCGATTGAGAGCTCTTCAGCCCTCGACTTTTTATGAAACCTTCTTTTCTCATCCCTACGAAACTCATGGTACCCTTAGATTGAAGCCTAATAGACCGCCGTTCATGAATTTGGAGTTTTCCTCAAATCCATAAATAAAATACCCAATTTTTTTTTATTCCCCTTAAATTCTGTCTTTAAGTGCTCAACAATGGATTGAAACTTATTTAGAGGGACAACATTGCCCATTGCACCAATTGGATATTTTGAACTTTTCCTCCCAGGAAACTTTAATTGGGTAATGGTGTTTGGGTCATCCAATCTACCCTTGGAATAGATATGAAAATATTATTACTCCGTCAAAGAATACATCTTTAATAATGAGAAATATAATTGGGATCGAAGGTTCAATCTTCAATTCACAATGTTTAAATAGATACAAGTTACCAACTAATACCTACAAATAAAGAAAATATAAATTAACTAAATCTTGAGAATAAAATAAAATATACTACTAATTAAATCTAAACAAAAATATTAACTGAATCTAAGATAAGTTCTATAACTCATATATTCTCCAAATATTAACTGATTACGAATATCTTGACTAATTCAAACTAACAATAAGTTGCACTAAATTTTGACCGTCTCCCTTAATGCAAGCTTATTTTCTCAATAACTCTGAGAGCTTTTACGAAAAATTTCAAACTTCACTTTGGAAAGTGTCTTAGTAAATATGTCCACAACTTGCTCATTAGTACGTATTTTCTGCTATTCAACATCCTGCATTAACATTCTCTCGAACAAAATGATAATGAGTAGTCACCATTTCTTGATTAAGCCTCCTGATCATCCATAAAAATTCTTGAGCAGCCATTGTAGTAGCTACATATTCTGCTTCACAACTTGACAAAGCAACGGTGCTTTGCTTTTTACTGCACCATGCAATTGCAGCAGAGCCTGCTGTAAAACAAAAACCTCTTGTGGAGCACCTGTCGTTCACGTCACCAGCCCAATTAGCATCCACAAAACCACTAGGATTTTTATCAGGTTGAGCACCCCGCCCCACTAGTCTAGAGTTATTGAAACTCAGCTTCCTCCAGCTCCTCTCTGTTTTGTCCTCAGCAGCCTGACCAGTTCCATTGCCAAAAGCTCTTTTTCCTAATGACGTTGGATTTTACAGTCTTCTCCCCTAACACTTCCTTAATTTTCGACTCTAACTCTCGTTAAGTTTTTTCCAATCATGTCCTTTCTCAGCTAGAACCTCTTCCCTCCGGCCTCGCCTCTCCAAATGGGTTCGAACTCTTGGACCTCGCCGTCGTCTCTGATATCCCCGACGACTTCACATCATTCACCGGTAGCGTATGTGGCTGCAGAGATTAAGCTTCGGTCGGCTGCCACCACCGCCGCCGCCAGAATTACCTTCATCTTTCTTCCTCTTATTTTCATCAATGACCCTAGATGAACCCCACTTCGAGTTAGACGAATCATCCCCATTCGAATACCTGTTACTCCTCTCATACGAACCATTCGAGCCATAATTCCTAAATCTACCACCAACACGACCGGAATTTAAACCTTTATGGCATCTTCCCTTCCCTCTATAAAAATCAAAGTCATCCCTCCATGAATTCTGATCTTTTGATTGCTCCAATTCTAGTGACAAAGACATCCCTCCATGAATTCTGATCTTTTGATTGCTCCAATTCTAGTGACAAAGAGTTGTAGGCTTCAATAGCTTTGATTCCATTTGATTGAAGATTTTCCACAGACTCAGCGAGGTTACTTTGGGTTTGGTCGGATTCAGACACTATGTTTAGCTGGACCTTGAGCCTCTGAACTTCATTCATAGCGGAGGCCAATGCAGCAACATCCATTGCGTGCTGCTTCTGAACAGCTTATAGTTCGGACTTCTAGGCTCGATCACGATCTTGAGAAAGTTTGTGCAGTTCTTGAACACGATCTTCCTCAGAAGCTGAGAGCTCAAACACTTGCTGTTGGGATTCTTCAAGCTTTGCAGACATATCTAATAGTTGTTTCTTTGCCTCTTCTGCTTCCTGTTGGGCTTGCTTTTTGTGTGATTTAGATGCACTCAGTTGATCACTTTTTTTCTTTAGTTCCTCCTGGAGTTGAGAAAGTCGTGATTCCAATTCAGCCACTTTGTTGGGCCCTTTACTCTTCTTTTGACAATGTGGACAAACATCTGATCGAAGAGTTTTGTTTACAGTTGCATGATGAGAACAACCAGAATCGACAATCCATTCTTCATTGTAGTCTATAAAGGCATGAGCATCTGTAGAGACATCATCTTGATGTACAGCTGAAGTCGCGTTTGTTGGCTGGTCAAGAACTTCAGTGGTTAAGCAATATTCCCAAATTAGATCGGAAGAATTTTTACTTTCATGTACAACATTTGCTTCTATTTCCTGCATTTCGACTCGACAATTTGGCTTAATATGGCCTGGCTTTCCACAACGATGGCACACCACTTTCACCTGACAATCTCGTTTAAAATGGCCAGGTTTTCCACGTCGGTAAGAAGTGGCTTCTTTGACGACTCCTCACTCCTGAATTTATTCTCATTGCTTGATGAAGGCTTTGAATGAAAATGCTGTCTCCTTTGATCTTTGACATACAACACATCTTCTAACTTTGGGGAAAACTCGTTGCTACTAGTCATTTGCTTAATCAAGGCTTCCTTGATTGGAAATATATTAGTTATTTCAGAGATTTCTCCCAATTCTTATGATCTTTATAGTTTTCTTTTTTTTGTTCCTAACCTAAGTTACTTAAAATTCAAAAAAATGCCCTTTATGTCTTTTTAGATTACTTTTTCGTTTCTAAACCTTATCCAAAGGCATTGGATGCTTATGTATCTTGTTAGGGCATTGAAATTTTCTTCCTCGAGCCCTTTTAACTTTTTATTGGGTCTTTTAATCCCTTTCTTGATTTCCTTAAATCTTACTCAGACATGTTAAACTTACTTGGATTAACTTATTGAGTATTACAAAACGATCTCTGTGATGTACTTTCGATACACAACTTAGAAGTGTCACATTCATGTTGTGTAAAAAGACATGAAGGGAAGAGAAGAGGGAGTAGAAAGGCCGCACTCACATTGTTCATGGTGCATATTTTTGTTATTTTTACTTAAATTACTTGAATTTTGACTCCAAATGGTTTTACACTAATCCACTCACGTAATTAAGTGGCTATAAATCACAAAACGCCCCCACCAGTTATCAGTTTGTCTGACCATCGGCGGCGGAGGAGTACGTTTGGCCAACGCACTTTCTCTTCTTACCCCTACAAAATCAAAAAATCCAATAAACATATTATGTAAAATGTTGGGAGTTAAGGATTTGGCTTGTTAAAAAAAAAATTCTAGCACCTCCTTTGAAAGAAGAAAGCGTACTGATTCGTCAACGGGCAAGTCGACAATCGTGGAAGGTGGATGTGAGCCATCGAGGTGGGTATCTTCTGACGGTAATGATATCGTGTTAACATGGAAACCTAGAAACCTTGAAATGGAGATGGCAATTTGGAAGAGAAAGTTGAAATCAGTAAAAAGAAAGGAGTAGAACCTCTCTTCATCATCAATAAGGGTCTGCTTGGCTCTTTTCATTAGTTGCTTCTCCTTTTATATGAGTTGAATGAAATTACAGTCCTACCCCTTTCATTTTCCTACCAAACCAACTTGTTTATTGAATTGGAAAGCCTTTGACTCCAGCTTACACGCGCTTGAATCATTCTTTGCATAGTCTCTCATCGCACATTCATACTTGGTTATCTCTCGACTTTTCTTATTTGTTTTTTATCGGTCCAAAGTTTAATATTAGACATCACGTTGANCACGCGCTTGAATCATTCTTTGCATAGTCTCTCATCGCACATTCATACTTGGTTATCTCTCGACTTTTCTTATTTGTTTTTTATCGGTCCAAAGTTTAATATTAGACATCACGTTGAAATACTCAAGTCACGTGCTACTTCTATTTTAGGTTAAGGCAAGTCATTCTTCTATGGTGGACGACGACATCGCAACTCGAGACCATTTCACATGTATAGGGTAGTTGCATTTATTTTTTTTAGACTTAGGTTAGAATAGGATGTTTTTAGTTTAATCGTTCATTTGTTTTATTTAGTCCTTTTTGGTGTCGTTTCAAAGATTTTTTTGGACATGTAAGTTCATGGTTGTGTTTTAAGATGAAAGTTCAAATGAAGTATTTTTGCATTCAATGTTCATAATATGTATACAGTAGCGACTTTAAATTAAGTAGAAAATTTCAAATCGTTATATTGGAATATTAGACATCGTTGATAAAAAGTAATACAAAATAATTATTAAGAGGATTAAGGAGTATTGATTATTTTTTTATATAAAATTCTTAAAATATTTTAAAATAGAAACTCTCATTTGACTTTTCAATTAATTTTTAATACTGGTAAAACTAAAAAGAAAAAAATGAAAGGCAGTTGTAGGTAACATTTAACTACCATTTTAAATGGTCACTATCATCCCATTATTTTTTCGGATGTTTATTAATAATTTTAAGGATTTCTAAATTAAATATTCTCTTTGATTCTTTTTCCTTTTTTTTTTTTTTTTTTTTTTATGAAAGAAATGCCAAGGTTGAGTATTCAAAGTTAAACCCAAAATCTAATTTTTTCACTTAGATTTTGTTCAACTCAATGAATAAACAAATTCAATCCAACCCAACTAATTTGAAAACAAAAAGTATTTCCTCACATCCCATTGCGTTCACAAATTCAAGGGTTTGTGCCTGCTCGTGTTAAATTTCTAGTCTTACCTAGTTTTTGTCTATCGTATCATGATTTTATTACTATAGATCTGGTGTAGGTCGAGGCAGTTAAAGGTTGGTATTGTCCAACTATGGTGTCAGAAGTGAGAAGTTTTCTTAATCTGACCGAATATTACAAAGGATTTATTTAAGACTATTTACATATCGCAATGGAGATAACTAAGTTGACTAAGAGGGGGAAGACTTTTAAGTTGAATCAAGCATGTTAAGAGAGTTTTAAGGAGCTCGAGAAGTGGTGGGTGATGGCCCCAGTACTCACTATACCTAATTGCACTATGAATTTGGTGATTTAAAGTAATGCTTCGAAGAGAGGTTTGAATTGTGTACTCGTGTAGAACGGAAGAATCATTGTCTTTGCATCTCGACAATTGAAGGACTATGAACATAATTATCTGGTGTTTTCTCTAAAGATATGGAGGTATTGTGAAAACATACAAGTATATATAGATCATAAGGGTCTAAAGTACCTATTTATGCAAAAGGCATTAAATATGTAGCAATGAAGATGGTTTGAATTGGTGAAGGATTATGACATAGATATTATGCCACCTTGGCATTCATGGAATCTCTAAGTTGTGAAATGACTCATTCATCAGTAGTGCTTATTAGACAAACGAGAATCTAGTACGTTTTAAATTAGCTTAAATAACGGTTAAGGTTAGGCAAGGATGACCTAGCTAGCTTAGATGATAATTCATTCGACTCGAAAGCAGAGAGTCACTATAGCTTAGAGAGAAGATCCTTTATTTGCTAAGGTTATCAGCCAACAAGAGTCTGAATGAGCAAAGACTTGGGGTGGCAAAACCGTATGTGTGTCCCTAATGATAATGAGATCAAAAGGGAAATTCAATATGAAGCCTATGAGAAAACATATAAAATTCATCTAGGAGCTACAAAGATGTATCAGGATTTGAAGTCATGCTAATGGTTGCCTGGGATGAATAAAATATTGCATAATACTTGAGTAAGTGCTTAACTTTTCAATAAGTCTAGGCATTAAGGCAGAAGCCTCTTTGGATTGCTACTACTTCTAAATGTGCCTCAATCAAAATGGGAAAATGTACCCATGCACTTCGTTACCAAGGTACTTGAAACAAGAAAAGGATTTACTGTATTATGGGGCATGGTATATGATTGACCAAATCTACACATTTTATACTTAGAAAGCCAACCTATTCAGTTGGTAGGTTGGCATAGATATATCTAAAGAAAGTCGCATGATTACATGGCGTACTAGTCCCCGTTGTGTCAAATAGGGATGTTCAATTTACTTCTTGATTCTGGAAGAGCCTCCCTAAGGCATTGAGAATATAGTTGAAATTGAATAATACGTTTTACGTTATGTGCAAAAGAATTGATTTTACTAGCAGTTAGGATATTCACTTGTGCCTCATAGAGCTCACTTATTAATTATTAGGTGACCATTCAGATGACACAATTTGTTGCATTATATGAGCTAGGTGTCAGACCCCAACATTTTGAGAGGAAGTAAGTAATAGAAAAATGTTGGGTCTAGAGATGTTACACATGAACAACTAGACAATAGAGAAAATTAAGAAAAAGATTTTGAACATCCGAAGTTGAAAGATGAGTTAGACTTGAGGATAACAAAGTTGGAATTTTCCAAGGGATCATGTATTCTTGAAAGTCATACATTTTCAAGATATAATAAGATTTAGTAAGAGAGGAAATCCGAACCACCGTTTCATTCAGTCATTTGAGATTTTAGAAAGGATTGGACGAGTAATATACAAACTAGCATTACCCTCACACTTGACGTCTTACATAATGCGTTCCATGTCTTGATGCTTC
>NW_019646557.1:60522-60893 GCF_002806865.2 Cucurbita pepo subsp. pepo
GTTCGGCGACCTCAATAACATGTCGGTTGAGGAGGTCGTTGGTCATCCTAAGGTACATGAGGAGAGACTTCGTTGCTACAAAGAGAAAGAGGTGGATAAATACCTCTTACTCACACATGAGGAGTGGCTCATACGGACGAAAAAGAAAGATGCAATGACTTTTCTTTTTTAAGTATGAGGGGATGTGACAGCCATAACAAAGATAACAGAGGTCGTGGACGTGGCCGCGGTAATGGTGGCAAAGGAGGTCATGACAATACTTCACAATCCCATGAAATGCCAACCCTCGGATGGAATAGAAGGCGGAGGAGACAACAAAGGAATAGAACTAGGAGGACTTGAATGGATGTTTGAGTAGGATGGATCATGAA
>NW_019646558.1:0-642 GCF_002806865.2 Cucurbita pepo subsp. pepo
GAGGTCTATCCGTCCATCCGCTCGGTCTGTTGGGGCTTCCATTTCGATGACCTGGTGGCCTGTATGTTTTGCCCCCATTGTTTGGGGCTGGTGTCATTCTTCTTTGGGATCCTGCTTTGTTCCCATAGTCTACGAGTCTCTCGGTGCAGGCCATTGCGGCAGCTAGGGTTTGGACCCTGTTCTCATGTATCTTTGTTTTGGCCCATGGCTGTAGCCCATTTATAAAGTAGAACATCTTTTCCTTCTCTGCTGTGCCTCTGATATCTAGCATCAGGGTTGAGAACTGTCTGACATAGTCCCGTATGTTTCCAGTGTGTTTCAGGGCTACTATTTTCTCCATTGCTATATGTCCTGCGTTTTTGGGGAGGAATTGTTCCCTCAACTCTCTCTTGAGGTCCTCCCATGAGTCGATGGTGGAAAATCCATCCTCGATGTCTTGCACCTTCGTACGCCACCACAGTTTGGCGTCGTCTATGAGATACATCGCAGCTACGGTCACCTTCTTGTCGTCGGTACAAGCCGTCGTGGCTTTGAAGTACTGTTTGACATCAAAGATAAAGTTTTCCAACTCTTTGGCGTCCCGATTCCCTTTGAAGGCTCTAGGGTCTGGGAACCTTAGTTTGTTGGATCCTGCATTAGTTT
>NW_019646558.1:5183-7028 GCF_002806865.2 Cucurbita pepo subsp. pepo
TTTGTACAATCTGTCCGAAAGTGTCCTTTTCCCCCACAGCTCCAACACGTTACGTTGGGTTTGTTTGGAGATTTTCCCCGGTTCTTTGATTTTGAACGCCCATGTTTGTTTGAGCTCTTTGATTTGCTTCTTCCCCTTCGATCAACACTGAGAGCATTGCCTGATGAATCTCCAGTTTCCCGTTTGCGAATACTTTCGCTGAGAACTACATCTCGAATTTCATCAAACTTCAGTTTATCAGATCCTCGGGAACTGCTGATTGCGGCAACAACAGTATCCCATGACTCGGGTAAGGATGACATCAAAATCAACGCTTTAATTTCATCTTCGAAATTAATTTCCACCGAACCCAGTTGACTTATGATCATATTGAATTCATTTATATGATCCGCAACACGTCCACCTTCAGACATCTGTAGATTGAACAATCTACGCATCAAATACACCTTGTTCATAGCCGATGGTTTTTCATACATATTTGACAGCGCCTTCATCGAACAATCTACGCTCGACCAACGGGACAGGAACAAACATGCATCCGGATTCCATTCTTTTTTAAGCTCACACCAAGAGAAAGGTTGCTTTTGGTCAGCTGTTCCCAAGGAGTCTTGAAGAAGGAAGATGTGGCACAATTCGTTTTGTTAGAGAAGTCCTTATTTTATGCAGTTAGTGTTTTCTAATACCCTAAATATAGGGTAGGGCATGCAAGATGCAAATTGGTATAGAATACGGAGTGATCTTAGCATGGTTTTGCCTAGAAAGAAAAGCACACATGGCAAACAGACTTACAAAGAGTAGGGAAAGGAAGTGGAAGACTAAGAAAAGTAGGAAATCAAAATCACTTCACTCTGATTGACCAAAGGAAAGTCAGAACGGAACTGCAAATAGCGAGAGAAACCCTAGCCAACTATCTTTCCCTTGCTGATGTCAGGTTTGGGAATTGAATCAATAGTGGACAGTACACCCACGTGTATGATTTTCGGTATGAGTCAGGAGCCAGTAGAACTATCGGGGGGAATTGTACTGAATATTGTTCGTATTGGAATTAGTAATACTTAATCATACATAGTAGAGGAAATGGATTTGAGCTTATCTAAAGAAGAATGGATCATGTCAAGGAATTGACTAGTATCACGAAGATGAGACTCACCGTGACAAAGGACTGCCCTCCACTACATCTTTACTGAGACTGAATGCATACACCTGTGCGGGGCTGGGGTCCTCTTTCTTTCTTTTTTGTATTTCACTTGCCTACATATCTGGTTCTACCTCAGAATCAAACCCCATCCATGTAGTTCTATCTATCTTCAGATTCCACCTTGTAAAAAACATAGTTTAATCTTTTATACCGATGTATCGTACTCTCTCGACCAGGTCATCCCGCCTAAGATAAGGATCGGGATCTCTCAACGGGTCTGGGCGCAGATAGCCTCCATCCGCAAAGAGATCTAAGACCTTTTTTTGAACGGACCCACGCCCCATATGGAAACGATGAAATTTGTCTCATCTCTTTGATTAAGTCTTTCTTAGTGGGATTTCTAGGAAGAAAGTGGGCGATGACTTCCTACTTAGAGTGGGAACCGCAAATGGTTCCTGTCGGATCTATCCTATCCTTCATTTCGTAGAAGGAGTTTGTAAGTTGGAGGATCCAAAAGGAGGTTTCCATCTTTCCCATCTGGTCAGGGAGTGGTGCGGGTTCGCCGACTAATGTGTCGCTAGGTCGCGGAGTAGACAACCTTAAGGTCGTGGGTGAAGCAATGGCTTAACTACGTCAAGTGGTACTACATGGTTTCAGTATCTCCAGGCGTAACCATTCAGGATCTCTTATACGCACCATTCGTGAAC
>NW_019646558.1:8288-32294 GCF_002806865.2 Cucurbita pepo subsp. pepo
TAACATGATATTCAAACCTTGTTGTTGACATTTTAACGTCTTCCAACTTCAACCGTGCAAATATTCAATTGTTCTTCGCCAATCGTATTAGCTTCTAATTCTACAAATGATGGTTGAACTGAGTCGATCTAATTTTGTAGATGAAGAATGAATGTTTGTTGAATCTTCTTCACCTTGGATCGTGTAATAGGTCCAGTTGGAACGTTTGGAACACCATGATTCTTATCATCTTCCCCCTCTTCAAAAGGAGTCGTCCTCGAATCAGAAAAATCATCACCTACATCAAATCAGAAAAATCATCATCTACATCAAAAGGACTCAAGTCAGCAACATTGAAAGTAGAATGTATTAAAAAGTCTCCGGGAAGGTCAATTTTATATGCATTGTTATTAATTCTTTCAAGGACTTGATAAGGGCCATCCCCTCTTGGATGTAACTTTGTCTTCCGTTGAGATGGGAATCGCTCCTTGCGAAAATGTATCCAAACCCAGTCACCAGGTTTAAAAATGATTTCCTTCCGTCCTTTGTTAATCCTTGAAGCAACTTTGAAATTTTGGTTCTCAATTCTCTCCTTCACCTCCTTGTGCAATGTTTTGATCAAGTCTGCTTTACTTGTGGCTGCCTCACTCATAAACATATTAGAAGGAATAGGAAGCAAATCAAGAGGCGTAAGTGGATTAAATCTATACACAACTTCAAAAAGAGAACAATGAGTTGTACTATGAATTGCTCTATTATATGCAAACTCTACAAATGGCAAACATTCATCCCAAGACTTAATATTCTTAGAAATAATAGCCCTAAGCAATGCTCCTAATGTTCTATTAACCACCTCAGTTTGTCCATTGATGACATGTAGTTGAAAACAACAATTTGATACCCAATTTACCCCACAATACTTTCCAAAAGTGACTTAGAAATTTAGCATCCCTATCACTAACAATTATTCTAGGGATTTCATGTAATCTTACTACTTCCCTAAAAAATAAGTCAGCAACATGTTTTGCATCGTCCGTCTTCTTACATGCAATAAAATGAGGCATCTTACTAAATCTGTCTACCACAACAAAAATACTATCTTTACCCTTTTTAGTGTGCGGTAAACCAAGAACAAAATCCATAGATATATTAGTCCAAGGTTCATTAAGTACACTCAAAGGAGTGTACAGTCCATTTGGTTGTGATCTTGATTTAGCTTCTTTGCATTTAAAGCATTGACTACAAAATTTATGAACATCATGCTTCATTTTCGGCCAAAAGAAGTGTTCATGCAACATATTATAAGTTTTATTAATCCCAAAATGTTCAATTAAGCCACCACCATATGCTTCTTTTACAAGAAAATCTCTGATAGAGCATTTAGGAATACAAAGCTTACTTTTCTTAAATAAGAATTCATGAACCACATAATAATCATCTACCGCTGTTTTTGTAAGACAAGATGCATAAATAATTCTAAAGTCGTGATCATCTCGATATAATTCTTTAATATGCTCAAATCCAAGAATCTTTGCACTGAGAGAAGTAAAAAGATTGTACCTTCTAGATAATGCATCAGCTACCACATTATCCTTACCTTGCTTATATTTGATGACATACGAAAATGTTTCAATAAACTCCACCCACTTTGCATGCCTACGGTTCACTTTGCTTTGACCCTTAAGATACTTCAAGCTTTCATGATCAGAGTGGATCACAAATTCTCTAGGCCATAAGTAGTGTTGCCACACCTGCAATGTGCAAACTAAAGCAAACAATTCTTTATCATAGGTAGGATAGTTCAATGCTGCCCCATTTAGTTTTTCACTAAAATACATTACAGGTTTGCCATCTTGCATCAAAACAGCACCTATGCCCAAACCACTTGCATCACACTCAATTTCAGAAGTTTTATCGAAGTTAGGCAAGACAATTCTTAAGCTCATTAAATGCATTCTCTTGCCTATCTCCCCATTTAAAAACAACATTCTTTTTCACTAAGTCATTCAATGGTGCAGCTATGGTGCTAAAATCTTTTATAAATCTCCTATAGAAGCTAGCTAACCCATGAAAACTACGAACATTGACTTGCATTTTGTGGTGTTGGCCAATCCCTGATTGCTTTAACTTTCTCTTCATCTACTTCTACTCCATTCTTACCAACTATGAAGCCAAGAAAGTTAACTTTTTCCATGCAAAAACTACACTTATTAAAATTAGCATAAAGTTTCTCTTTTCTAAGTGTAATCAAAACTAACTTAACATAACACCCCAAAAAATGAAGGAAAGCCACCTATGCAAGACCCAAAGGATCCAAGGAAGGAAATTATGAGGATTAAGCAAGAAAGGGGTCTTAGTAAGTCATTTCTAAACCATAAGAAGTAATCTTAAGGACTCAAGACCTTTGGAGAAGGATTGGGAATGAAAGCGTAAGCGAAAAGGACAAAAAGGTCATTTTCTCAAATATCAAGGATCTTCCCAGATTTTTTAGTTCCTTATCTTGAATGAATTTCAAGATGCTCAAGAAGGGAAGAATGATCGACATGAGATGAAGGATTTTTAGAAAAATTATGGATTTTTCAGGAAAATAATATTAAAATATTCAGAAAGTGAACAATTATCGTAATACCCCTGGAAGAATGGATAATTACGAAAATGCCCCTCTGATCAGAATCAGAGCAGCTACAGTGACCATCTGAGAAAAAATCTCTCGAAACTCAAATATCAGCCATTGGATCTTCCCCAAAATTGGGTATGATCTAGAAGATGGACAGATCATCACATCCAACGGCTATTATGCAAAACCAAAGTCGGTGAGGCTCTGACTGGAGTAGATATTTTTGGTGGATTTTCCAAAATATCCAACCGCCAATTCACGACGATTCTAGAGCTTTAAATGTTGGTTTAAGCTCCGCCTATAAATTCTAAAGTAGGGGCAAGAATATGGAACAAGACTCGAGCAAGGTCGAGCACCCATTCGAGAGTTATGAGTGTTTAGATTTTGGGTCAACTACTCTCGGGTTTCTTCTAAATTCAAGAGAAATTCTCCAGCATTTCCTTTCAAACTTGTTCCTATAGCTTCTAAACAAGATTACCCACAAGTTCTATGAAGGAATCAAGAGCTGAAACGTCGTAGAACAAGATACCCAAGAGATCAAAAATCTGACGTTTCGGGTGAGTTGTATACCGAGAATGATTTCTCGAAAGTAAGGACCCACACTCAAAGACGTTCCTCCAAGCCAATTCCTATATCATGAGGAAAGGATATGGAAGAGGTTCCATGAAGAAATCGAGCCTTGAAAACCCCTAGAATCAGCTACCCGATAAGAAATTCCCTGTTTTAGCTCCGGCGAGGAAAATGATTTTAGACAAACTTTGGAAGCAAATATCTTAGGCTACGATCCAAGAAAAGGTACGAAATTTATCCCCAACTCTTCTTTATAATACCCTCTTTAAGTTTCATGAAGGAATCGAGGGGAGAAACGGCGTGATAGAAGCTGGGGAGGGCGAGTTACAGACGGCGGTGCGAACGGTCGTGCGCGTCTTCTTCTTGTCTGGAGGAAGAAGACGATGACGTGGCCGGTTCAACCCAAAAACTCGACCTTCCCTCAGTTTTTCTCAATTTTAACCCCCTTCTAGATCGGTTCTCATGAAAAACTCTATGGTTCTAGAAAGTAGACACAATAAGGAGTTTGTGAAAGGAAAGTTGAAGTAATTCGGGTACCGGAAGCTCAAGAAAAGATTTCCTGAACGTCGACAACGAGGTAAGTAGCCACCTTGGACTTTTTGTTAAGAAATACTTGTATGAATCGCTTGGATTTCCATATGAACCCTAAACCAAGTATGAAATTAGGATATATGAAAGAAAAACCCTAGGAACCATTAGTTAAGACCTTGAATCGAACAAATTGCTCGAGATTTAGATAATGTTAAAATAACCAACTAGATGAACTCCGCTGCCTATGAAATTTTAATACTGAGAATACTATAGCATGTTGAGGTTATATATGAAGTTTGGTAGTCATTGGATAAGGATAAGTAGGTAAACCAAGAAATTGTGCAAAATGACCATAATGCCCCTAAGGACATCTACCTACGGTTCATGATGTAGATGACCTCCAAATGCTATGAAACCCTGTAGTAAATCTTATTTTATGATGTTGGATTATTTCGTGAAGTTTGAAAGCCATTGGAAAACGTTAAATAGCAAAACCAAGAATTAGGTGTGAAATGACCAAAATGCCCCTAGGACTACTTAAGAGATTTCAAGGTCTATACGTGCTCCGAATGATTTGCTACTTCTTATAAGGTCGTTTATGAAGGACATGAAGATAAGTTTGAGGTTTCAAGTTGATTAGAGTAAGTTTGGAACCTAAACCAAGTTAGGATCCAAGAAACACCTAAAGGAAACACCACAAGACTCTAGACTCTTCTAGAACCCTCTCAAGGACTCCCTAGGAATCTATGACCTTCTAGAGCAACTTACACTAAGATGGGTTCATATAGTTATAAATACAAGTTACAACTTATGCCTCAAGAAATTAAGGACCTTAGAAACTTACAAGATTAAGAACCAAGAACAACAACACACAAACTTTACAACTACCAAAGTAAGAAGAATGCTAGGTACCACTCAAGGACGAGGGACCAAGGTCCCAAAACACAAGGAACTCAAGAATGCTAGATAATACTCTAGTCATGTCCAAAGTTACCCATGACCTCCCACCAAGTGGTGCCCAAGAATTCCTCTTCTAGGTGGGATGCCCTGCACCATGTTTCCTTTGCAGGATGACATGCCTCAAGATTTCCTTACCTAGAAGGGATGCCCTGCAAGCTGCAGGATGCCATGTTTAAGTATGGATCGAGCAAGTGACCTTTACGGTCTGTTAAGGGGAGTAGTCTAAAGTCACAGAGGAACAGGAAGAGAGTACGTTACCTTAGCCACGAATCAAGAACCTCCTAAGACCTCCCACGGTACAGCATGCTCATGACTAAGACTACGCTGCTTGGAACGCATGAAGCTTTGAGCGTAGGTTAAGCAGACTGTATTATAGGGCAAGCCCTTGATGCAGTATTAAGACTACATCGCTTGGAATGTAAGAAGCCTTGGATGTAGGTTTTCAGACTATGCCGCTTGGAACGCATGAAGCCTTGGGCATAGGTTAAGCAGACCGTATCGAGGGGCAAGCCCTAAGATGCGGTAAGACTACATCGCTTGGAACGCATGAAACCTTGGATGTAGGTTAAGACTGTGTCACTTGGAACGCATGAAGCCTTGGACACAGGATTGTCAGGTGCATGTCAGTGCCGTAAATCCTAGGGGGAGTGTCTCAGAGAATGAATCAAGGACAAAACAAGAACTAAGAAAGTACCAAGAACAAGAAAAAGATCAAGGAATAGAACAAGGATCAAGATCCTAGTTCTAAGGACAAGAACTAGGAACAAAGAACCAAGAACAAAAAACCATAGTACAAAGGCCCTTAAAGGAAACCAAGGTTTTAGGATTCAAGGACCAAGGTCCTCAAGAAAGATCAAGATAAGAACCCCAAGTCAAGAACAAGAATTAGAAGGGCCTAAGTACTTACAACAAGAACTAGATCAAGAACAAGCAAGAACAAAGAATGTGGTACCCTAGCATATCAAGGACATGATTAAGAGCCTACAAGTAGGCTACTTACTGAGTCTTGTACTCATTCCTTATTCTCCATTTTTTTTCCAGGTGATAAGGAGCTGGTCAAGGTCGGGAGCGGACTCTAGAGCATGTGCCATAGACTAACCTCATCTGTCTTCTTCAACCCTTTTGTTTTAAAATGTTTTGTGTATGTTCCTTATTTTGTGTTTTAACTAGTATACGTATAAACTTTATTTTGATATAATGTAAATATAATGTTTTAAATTCCTTTGTTTTATTTTGCAAAAAAAAAATTACCCGTTTCTTTTTAGTCATCGACACTCGGTCCTTACACTTAACATGCTCCACATGCTCATGCAAGGTCTTTGAATAAATTAAAATATCATCAAAATACACAACAACATGCTTTCCTAAATATTCTCTCAAAACGTGATTCATTAAGCGCATAAATGTACTAGGAGCATTCGTTAACCCAAAAGTCATAACAAGCCATTCATACAATCCAAACTTAGTTTTGAACGCGGTTTTCCATTCGTCTCCTACATGCATTCTAATTTGATGATATCCAGATTTCAAGTCAATCTTTGAAAATAAACATGAACCATGCAATTCATCAAGCATATCGTCTAGCCTATGATAGGATGTCGATACTTTTCCGTGATTTTGTTGATGGCTCTACAATCCACGCACATGCACCACGTTCCATCTTTCTTCGGCACCAATAAGACTGGTACAGAACATGGACTCAAACTCTCTCGTATATAGCCCTTCTCCATAAGCTCCTCTACTTGCCTTCGAATTTCTTTAGTCTCAGTTGGGTTGTCTCTATAAGCTGGCCTATTAGGAATTACTGCCCCCTAGAATGAAGTCTATTTTATGTTCAATACCTCTAATGAGAGGTAGTTCTTTAGGGACTTCATCCTCGAATACATCATCAAATTCCTGTAAAACAGATTGAAACATACTAGGCAAAGACAAATTATTATCGTTAGAGACCAAACATCCTTCCTTATACACAAGTACAAAGATGGTTTTTTGTGAGAACATTGCCCTTCTAACCTCTCCAACTCTACCCAAACAACTCACATTCTTTCCTTTTTTTTCCAATTTCATTCTTTTTTTTACTATGGTTTTCTTGTTGAATTTTCTCTATTTTTCCACTCAACTCTTTTTCCTCAAACTCTTTCTTTTTTTCTTCCAACTTTAATGGATCAGCAAATACATTTGCAGAACTCAAAGGTACAAGAGTGGTTTTTCTACCATCTTTTACAAAAGAATACCGATTCAAATAGCCATCATACATAACCCTCCTGTCAAATTGCCATGGTCGGCCAAGCAATATGTCTCCTGCATGCATTGGTAAAACATCACAAAGAACTTCATCTTTATATTTTTCCAAAGTAAAAGATATTAAAGCTTGAGAAGTTACCTTCATTGTTCCACTGTCATTGAGCCATTGAAGCTTGTAAGATTTAGGATGGTGTTGGGTTGGAATTAGCAACCTTTTGATCAGCATTGTACTTACGACATTGGTGCAGCTTCCACTATCAATTACAAGACTACAAGGAGTCCCCTTGACCAAACACCTTGTGTGGAATAGGTTGTCTCTTTGATCATCAACATCATTCTCAGTAACTTAAGTTGTAAGAAGTCTTCTGGTTACAAGTACCAAATGACTCCCATCTTCTAGTTCCTCCTCATTCTCCTTGATTTCCTCTTCAACTAGCTCATCATGGACACTTTCCTCACTGTCTGTGACAACTTGTCCATTCTTGATGATCATTACTCTCTTGTTAGGACAATCACGACTAAAATGACCAATTCCTTGACATTTCCTCTTCAACTAGCTCATCATGGTCACTTTCCTCACTATCTGTGACAACTTGTCCATTCTTGATGATCATTACTCTCTTGTTAGGACAATCACGACTAAGATGACCAATTCCTTGACATTTTCAACATTTGATGTCTCTATTTCTTTCTCGAATCTCCTTATATTCCTCCGCTTTCTCTTTACCCTTGGAGGTCTCAACTTTGTTCTTTTTGTCAGGATCATACTTGCCTCCAACTTTGAAATCTATCTTTTCAATATTTGCATTCTTTTTCCAAGTGTTGAAAGTAGTAGACTTTGAAATACCATACCTCTTGGAGTTCTCCTTCTCCCAAGCTAGTTGCCCTTCGATTTTGACAGCAAGGTGTAACAATTCTTGCATATCAAAGTACGCTTGCCTATCCACTTGATGAGCAAGTTGTCGGTTTAACCCACCAAGAAATCTAGCCATTGTATCTTCCTCATCTTCATCAATACATGCTCTATTCATAAGGGTCTCCATTTCTTTGTAATATTCTTCAACACTTTTGGATCCCTGTTGTAAAGTATAGAGTTTTTGCTTGAGTACTCGAGAATAATGCTTAGGAATGTACCTTTTTCTCATTAATGTCTTCAATTCCTCCCACGTTTCAATTGGTTCTTCATAATTTCTCCTCCACTCTGATTTCAAAGATGTCCACCATATAATGGCGTAATCACAAAATTCAGCCACAGCTAACTTCAACTTTCTTTCTTTACTGAAATTGTTGCAATCGAAGACATGCTCAATTTTGCTCTCATATTGCAAATACTCCTCTGGATCAGATCCCCCATATAAAGTTGGAATTTTTAGCTTTACTCCCCCGACTCCCTTTTCTTTTTCTCTCTCATACTGGTACTCCCTTTCAATTCTTTTTGGTGCTAAAATTTCTCTACCCCTTCTTCTGACTCTTCCTCTCCCTCGACCGACATCTCTCCCTCCCCTAGTAGGACTATGTCCTGCTAAAAGGGTGACATTTTCATCTTCTTCATTTTCAACTCCTTCATTCAAGAGTACTTCCCTCCCTTGAAGATTACCTAAGGCTATTTCAATTCGCTCCATCCGGTCTGTCAATGTACTAATAACCTGATTCAAACGAGTAATTGTTCCGACCTATGCTTCTCTCCACCTAGCTTCATTGATCTCCCCTCCATTTCCTCCATCTTGGTTCATGATTGTACAAACAGTAGTGGAATATGTTTAGGACCTCACACACTCAACTCACTGATTTTACACTCAGGGACACTCGTGTTTATACACATAAAGGTAGGCTGTTTGGGAAAGTGACTAAATAATGATCAAGGTAGGCTAATATATCGGTAAAGCAATTCTGATAGTAGCAAGCTATTCAAGGCAATCAAGATAAGTTAATTATGAAATAACAACAAAATAAAACAAGACGTGAACAAAAAAATAAGGGACACGAAGATATTTTTGGATATAATTGCACAATGAAAAAAAAATTCCAAAAAGAAAGGACGTGAAGATTTTAAGAACGATCTAACTCTTCTTTTTACAGAATTCGGGAAATTTAGAAGTTATCTTCAAGCGTAGATTATGAGAAAAAAAAAAATCAAACACAATGGTTCTACATTTAGATGGATGAAGAAAAAGATGTGAATCGAAGTTTATTTGATGTTCAAATAAACATGCAAATGATCTAAAAAAAACGATAAATATCGTTTATAATCACAAATAAACATGCAAATGATCTAAAAAAAATGATAAATATCGTTTATAATCACAATCGTAAGAACAAATATGATAAGATTTTTTTTCTCAAGATCTCAACGTGATCTTTAGGAAGAAAATGAGAACAAAGTGAAAAGTTGATGAATAATGTCGGAAATGATAGCAAGAAAATAAATTCTAGAGTCGACCACAAAGATGTAAACTTACGCTCTGATACCAAATTGATAAGGCAACCCTAATCCTCAGCCCAACGATCCAAGCTTTTGTTGAAGCAAAAACCCTTGAATCAAAGTAATTAACACATTCTTATACGAAATTTGGATCCACCAAGAGATAAGGCTAGAATTAGATTACCTCTTATGATCGAAGATTTGGAAACCTTGTTCTAAATTGAGTCACTCCACAATCTAACTTGATCAGGGCTTGATTGAATGGCTCGAGTGCAATTCTACCACAAGAATTGCTTGAAACTTAGAAATGACATATATGATGCTCGGATTTCTAAGGAAAACGTCTCAATTTGAGATCTGATTACATTCATCCACGAATCTGAAGTTTACATAATATATTGTGGGTATTTATAGTCTCCCAACAAAATATGTTTGTGGACGAGATTCAATCCCGATCCCCTTTAATCTCCACAAATGATGAAGTCAATTTTTACCAATTGACCATTGCAAAATGAAAACAAAAAAACAATAAAATCTTTCAACAAATGTTGATATGTTTGAGTGGCTAAAGAAATAAACTTGAAATCTATTAGGCTTCACTTGTGTAGGTTCAAACCTTGTTGTTGACATTTTAATGTTTTCCAACTCCAACCGTGCAAATATTCAATTGTCCTTCGTCAATTGTATCAGCTTCTATCGATCTTCTTTGCCTTGGATCATGTAATAGGTCCAGTTGGAACGTTTGGAACACCATGATTCTAATCATCTAGTACGTAATAAACATCTTGGATTTACCCCATTACACCATCCTTTTGCAAGAAATGTATCGTTCCTCGGCATTTAACCTCCACCTTTGACGCATCTCCAAATGACACATGACCATCTTTAATCTCTTGCATCTCTTTGAATAGGTGCTCGTGACCGCAAATATGGTTGTTTTCCCTTAGTCGAGGTACCATGGAGTGTCGTTGTTGATGTTCTCTTCATCTTGAGCCATCAAGAGAAGACCTTCATGTTAGGGTATGGAGCCTGCTGCTTATTTATAGCTTGGTCAACGGTTATATTTGGTAAAGCTATATCCGATAAAGCTATATATGGTAAATAGCTATATATAGTAGATGGTTAAATCTGGTAAAGCTATATATAGTAAATAGCTATATATAAGAGATGGTTAAATCTGATAAAGCTATATATAGTAAACTGAACTATATATATATCCCGTCTGGTGGAGCTTTGGAAAGGTACTTCCTGTATTCTCTGTATTCTCTCTTACTGTACATACTTGAAGTCATCAATATAAATCCTTTAGCTAGAGTTCTCCTTGCATTTTCTCTATCCTATTCTTTGTGTTCATCTAGATCGAGTGTGTGCGTTGTTGTGCGATCCTAACAACTGGTATCAGAGTTAGGCGGAAGTCACCACGATCTGTGAAGATGGAAAGTTCAAAGATTGGAATTGAGAAGTTTGATGGATCTGATTTTGGTTTCTGCAAAATGAAGATTGAAGATTATCTGTATCAGAAAGGTCTTCACGAATCCTTGTTGGGGGTGATGCCTAATACCATGACCACGGAGTAGTGGAAGCTTAAGGATCGACAAGCCTTAGGGCTAATTCGGTTGATGCTATCTAGAAACGTGGGGTTCAATATCATCTAGGAGAAGACAACGTCAGATCTGTTGAAGGCACTGTCGAATATGTACGAAAAACAGTCGGCTATGAACAAGGTGTATTTGATGCGGAGATTGTTCAATCTACAGATGTCTGAAGGTGGACTTGCTGCTGATCATATAAATTTATTCAATATGATCATAAGTCAACTGAGTTCGATGGAAATTAATTTCGAAGATGAAATTAAAGCGTTGATTTTGATGTCATTCTTACCCGAGTCATGGGATACTGTTGTTGCCGCAATGAGCAGTTCCCGAGGATCTGATAAACTGAAGTTTGGTGAAATTCGAGATGTAGTTCTTAGCAAAAGTATTCGCAAATGGGAAACTGGAGATTCATCAGGCAATGTTCTCAGTGTTGATCGAAGGGAAGAAGAAAATCAAAGAGGTCAAACAAACATGGGCGATCAAAATCAAAGAACCGAGAAAAATCACCAAATAGACCAAACGTAACGTGCTCGAATTGTGGAGAAAGGTCACTTTTGGACAGGTTGTACAAGACCAAAGAGGAAGCAGAATCACAAATCTGGAGATGATGATGATTCTATAAATTCAGCAGAAGACATTAGGGATGCTCTAATCCTCAGCGTGGATAGTTCGAATGAATCCTGAATTTTGGATTCAGGTGCATCTTTTCATTCGTCTCCATATAAAGAGTTGTTCCGAAATTTCATGTCTGTTAATTCGAGAAGGTGTATCTTGTCGACAACAAAGATTTGAAGATTAAAGGAAAAGGAGATGTCTGCATAAAAACTCCGGCAGGAAATCAGTGGACATTAAAGGATGTCAGATATATTCCTTGTCTTAAAAAGAACCTGATCTCTATTGGTCAGTTGGACAGCACAGGTTATGCAACAAAGTTAGGGAAGAGCTCGTGGAAGATTATGAAGGGTGCTACGGTGGTAGCACGTGGCTCAAAATCTGGAACCTTATACACCACTGCAGGGTGTATGAACATAACTGCTGTCGCTAAGAGTGCTTCAAATTCAAGTCTACGGCACAATAGACTTGAACATATGAGCGCGAAAGGAATGAAGAGGCTGGCTGCGAAAGGAGTTTTAGAAGGTCTGAAATCTGTTGATGTGGGTCGTTGTGAGAACTACGTTATGAGAAAACAGAAACGAGTTAGCTTCACAAGGACCGCCAGAGAATTGAAGAAAGTGTGGTTGGAAATGGGAACCATATGTGGAGCAAGGTTCGACGAAGCAAGTGGAAGTTGAGCTTGAGTTGCAGGAAAACTCACTTAGTAATGTTGTAGCAGATACTCATGAAACTCCTGATACTACTGCTGAGGAACCAGATGTGGAGCAAGGTTCCAAGAAAACAAAGCAAGTGGGAGTTGAGGTTGAGTTGCGGAGAAAATCACCTAGTGATCTTGTAGCAGATACTCAACAAACTCCTGAGGTTGTTGCAGAGGAACCAGCAGTAAAGCAAGTGACACCTGAATCGGTGTTGAGAAGATCATCCGGTACTATTAGAGTACCAGATTTGTATGTACCTTCATTACACTATCTATTGCTGATGAAAGGGAANCGCTAAGAGTGCTTCAAATTCAAGTCTACGGCACAATAGACTTGAACATATGAGCGCGAAAGGAATGAAGAGGCTGGCTGCGAAAGGAGTTTTAGAAGGTCTGAAATCTGTTGATGTGGGTCGTTGTGAGAACTACGTTATGAGAAAACAGAAACGAGTTAGCTTCACAAGGACCGCCAGAGAATTGAAGAAAGTGTGGTTGGAAATGGGAACCATATGTGGAGCAAGGTTCGACGAAGCAAGTGGAAGTTGAGCTTGAGTTGCAGGAAAACTCACTTAGTAATGTTGTAGCAGATACTCATGAAACTCCTGATACTACTGCTGAGGAACCAGATGTGGAGCAAGGTTCCAAGACAACAAAGCAAGTGGGAGTTGAGGTTGAGTTGCGGAGAAAATCACCTAGTGATCTTGTAGCAGATACTCAACAAACTCCTGAGGTTGTTGCAGAGGAACCAGCAGTAAAGCAAGTGACACCTGAATCGGTGTTGAGAAGATCATCCGGTACTATTAGAGTACCAGATTTGTATGTACCTTCATTACACTATCTATTGCTGATGAAAGGGAACCAGAGCCCTTTGATGAGGCCCTACAGTTGGAGGATACAACCAGGTAGGAGCAAGCCAATGATGGGACGTCTAGGCTTCAAAAATGCGTTGTACTGAGGCTGAGTACGTGGCAATAACTGAAGCTGGAAAGAAGACGATATGGATGATTGACTATCTGGAAGAATGGGCAAGAAGTAGCACAAAGATATTCTTTATAGAGATAGTCAGAGTTTCATACAGTTGGCGAAGGAACCCGGTCTATCATTTAAAGAGAAAACACAGAAGAGATACCATTTCACTTGCAGGTTAGTGAAAGATGATGATGTGTTTGGAGAAGATAGAGGGTGCAAAGAATCCAGCAAACATGTTGACAAAATGTGTTGATGTTGGAATATTGAGATTGTGCAAAGCCTCAATTGATATGGTGCCATGAAGATGCTCATGGTCGTTTGAGAATGAAATTCTTGGTTGACTAGATGAATCTCCAAGTGGTTGAATTGTTAGGTTATGGAGCCTGCTGCTTATTTATAGCTTGGTCTATGGTTATATCCGATAAAGCTATATATGGTAAATATCTATATATAGTAGATGGTTAAATATGGTAAAACTATATATAGTAAACTGAACTATATATATATCCCGTCTGGTAGAGCTTTGGAAAGGTACTTTCTGTATTCTCTGTATTCTCTCATACTGTACATACTTGAAGTTATTAATATAAATTCTTTAGCCAGAGTTCTCCTTGTATTTTCTCTATCCTATTCTTTGTGTTCATCTAGATAGAGTGTGTGCGTTGTTGTGCGATCCTAACACTTCGTCTATTACGTCTTCCAAGGCTAGGTTGGTTGCTCCTTCCACCCTTTTTTTGGCACGACAGGCTTTTGCAATGTGCCCCATTCTGCCACAATTGTAACATTTATCGGAGTTACAATCATTCGCATAATGACCATATTTTTTACATTTGTAACACTGGATGATTGATCGGCTGCCTCACTCTCGACTGCGTCCTCTTCCACGCCAATTTGCTTGGCTCGACTGTCTCTTCTCCTTATAAATTTCTTCATTTTTGCTGTCTTGACTACCAAGACCATTCCCGCGACTTCCTCAACCTCGAACTTGAATATTTTGAAAGTAGAGTACCTTTTCATCCTTTTTTGATACGTTATTCTGAAGTGCTTGATTGAGTGTCTCCTCCTTCTTTTACTTCAGTTACTCGTGTGCCTCGAGAGAACCGACGAGCTCATCGACTGTGAACTTCGCTAAGTCCTTTGACTCTTCTATGGCACATACAACATTCTCGAAGTTGTCGGTTAACGACCTCAAGATATTCTCCACAACCCGTGTCTCGGGTAACATTTCTCCATTTCGATTTAGTTGATTTGCAACGGTCTGTACGCGCGTAATGTAGTCAAATACATTTTCTGACTCCTTCATCTTCATTCTCTCAAACTCGCCACGCAGAGTTTGGAGACACCCTTGCTTGACTCGATCGGTTCCTTTGAACACTTTTTCTAAAGTATCTCACACTTCTTTTGAAGTAGTTGCCCTGGCAATCTTCTCAAAGCCCGACTCGTCAACAGCCCGAAACAGCATGTATAATGCTGCCTCATCCTTTGATCGTAATTCTTTTAACGTTTATTTTTGCGCTGCCGTATAACCCGTGGTATCCTTTGGTTCTTCGAAACGTTCTTTGACCACCTCCCATGCGTCTTGAGAACCTAGAAGAGCTTTCATTTGGATGCTCCAATTCTCATAGTTTGTCTTCGTTAATCGTGGTAGCGGCATTTTTCCTATCATATTCGCCATTGGCTCTGATACCAATTAGTAGAAAATAAACACTCGCTCTCATACCAATTTGTTGAAAACAAGACTCGCTTTGATACCAAATTGTTGAAAATAACACTCACAAAACTGTGAGGGAGATGTCGAGAGGGGAGAGACAAAGAGACGAGGAATTCTGAAAAAACTGTTTTTCTATTACACTGTACGTACTTAAATGAGACAACTCTGCTTGCTCTACTTGCTCTGCATTTTACAATGGAAAACAACCTAATTTATAGGTTTTCTAAAGGCTAAAAGTGGTCGTCTCATATGATATCATTTTCTAACTCCAAAGTTATTGGCCTCTGATTTTCCTTTTGGCCTTTTCCTTCAACGACTCAACTTCAAAACTTACTAAAATTAACAAAAAACAAAATAAATTAAAACTATCTTTTTCATTTAAGTTTATTCAAAACATATTTATATTAATATCATTTTCATGCTCTTAGGGTTATCTTCTATGTGGATCTAACAACATGATGCAATATGGCACTCCTCATCATATAGCATGCTCAATATGAAAAACATCATCATGTTAAGGTAAACGTCACACAATCGTCATACTCATCATATTGCCATAAAGTGCATCAAGCATATCAAGTACGTCATTCATCGAAATNTGCATATTAAGTACGTCATTCATCGAAATACACATCATCAAACATCATAACAAACACATCATCATAACTCTTACATTATCATAACTCATTCATCATACACTCGTACATCATCATGTACTAGTATACGGCATCATACGATACAACTCATACATCATCTTATCTCATACATCATCATATACTAACATACGACATCGTACAACACAACTCCTACATCATCATAATTCAAACAATTTTTAGCCTATCCTATAGTAAGACCACTTACTTGGTTGGCCTTAGCCGAAGTACTCTCTAATTTAATTAACGTAAGCTCTCGTTCCTCGAGAGCTGCTCCAAAGGTTGTTGAGAGTTGACTCCTATTAGAACGTTCATCTTCTTTACGTTAATAACTCACATTTCTATCATAAATTAATATAAATTTAGAGATAGGGTGATATACTGACCTTATTTGGCTTCACTAAGGTCATAAATGGGTTCAGAATGGTCAAAAACCTAGGAAACAGTATATTACATGTCTATACCAAGCTGAAGGATGCATCCGCATGCGCGACGTGTGTCGTTGTAGGGGAGGATGCGCGTGTCGGTTGGCGTTCCGGGTCGAGGCACGGACTCCAGGTCGTGTCCTCGGGAGTGGGTCGTGTGGCTGGGTCGTAAGGGAACGCGTCTTGGGCCGTCTGTTTACTGGGCCAAAGGGCTGTCAATTTATTGCGTGACACGTGTCGCCTTCGAGAGGCGATCTGTCGCAGACTACAAAACAGACACGCGTGTTGGGTCATCGAATTTAATGGGCCGAAGGGGTATGTCTGTATGAGTGTGGTGTCTGCATGACTGACACATGGGTCATCGAATTTAATTTAATGGGCCATGTGCATGAGTGACACATGTCATGTTGGGCCATCAGATTTAATGGACCGAAGGGATATGTGTCGTCTGCGTGAGTGACACATATTGTGTTGGGCCGTCAGATATAATGGTTTGCGGGTATCCGGTTTGGGTCTGACTGATCCTTTCTTCTTCGACCGATTTCATATGCGATTTTCAACGGTTTTCTCTCTTCTTCCCACGACATTTCTGACATCGTCTCTCTTCCATTTTCTCTCGCTATCCCTCTGTTGACTTCTCCTCCTAAGCGGTGTGTGTTCATTTGTGATGGACGTATTTAGGCTTGTGGTCACTTTTGCGGCGTTGCTTGGTCGGTTTAGAAATTGAGGCTAACGGTTTTGGGGTGCTGAAGTTTGATTTTTCGCTCGCAAAAAAACTTTGGTGTTCCCTCTCTTTCTCTCTCGATTTTCTCCGTCGTTCATCATTTTCTTCTTTGCAGGTGATTCTGAGAGGCTTGAGGAGCGTGGCGGGAGGTTTTTGGCGAATTGTGGGGGTCGGGAAACGTGATTCTGTGACCCTCGTGGAATTTTCGACGACTGATTTTTTTTTTTTTAAAAAAAAACATTATGATATCATATATTTATGTAATTTGAATGATAGATGTGATTGACATGCAAAACGACGAACTAGCATGAAATACAACCCCGACATATGCAAGAAAGATATGATAAACGGATTGTGAAATGATATGAAAAACGATATAATATGTATGGAACACTAGCGAGGTTGTATTAAATGACAATTAAAATGGAAAAATATTGCGACCTCATGCATTATTGTGTGCTCATGCATTGGGGGTACTTTACCCATCATGATGGTTATCATAATGCTATGATGACCAAGCAGAAAAACGTTCATTATGTTTATCATAATGTTGCGACGGTCGGGCAGGAAAACGAACATTATGTTTAACATAATGCTGCTGTGACGATTACTAATTCTTACGAGTGTCTGGCCTAAATAGCTCCCAGAGTATGCTCACACAACAAGGAAAGTGACCCAGGTGTGCGAACTTACTGGTTAGTCCATACTCGCACATATCAACTGTGTGTGGAGTATATGGTACATAAGTTACCGACTAGAATAGTACCGTAGGAAAATAGATTGAAAAGATAGGTCCTGTTATTGTATTTGCATGTTCTTGCATTTAAACCACCCATAGTGGGGTCACTTACTGAGTATTTATTTAAATACTCAAGTAACGTGGAACTTCTGTTTCAGGTTAAGGAAAGACATTATGGTACAGCTGACAACGACATCGCAACTCGAGACCATGACACATGCATTGGGTAGTCGTATTTATTTTCTTAGACTTTGGCTAGCTAGAACATGATGTTTTTAAATTATATCAAAATCAAGTTTATACACCAATTTTAGATAAAAATCTAGGGTAAATCCCAATTTTTATTTAAAATTTTAATGGATTATATTTTTGAAATATTGTCTTAAAAATCTAGAGTACTATTAAATTTTAAAAACTATACTCACGGGATACCAAGAATATGTTTTATGCCATAATTATTTTTTAATATATTTTAGATCTATTTTATACTTTTTAAATATATTTTTAGGGGAAGAAACTATCAATTTTTTATAATATTAGAAATAAGAAAATAACTATATCGAAAATATTTTTAGCATATGCTTTTGGGGAGATTTAATTTTTTGATATGTTTCTAAGAACTATATTACAAAAAAGAAAAATATGGTGAATGAAGTGAGAAATGTAATACTCACCGATAAAAACAAAAAAACAAAAAGGTAACATGCACTTTTAGAATAAAAATTAGATGGAAATATTTTTAGTTTGATTCAAAATTAGAATTTTTTCCTTCCAGAATTAAAATTAAAGTTGCATGAAGTTTTTCTAAAATAAATTAGATTGAAATGGTTTGATATATTTCTTATAGGACATAATTAGTTTTCAAAAGTCATTTGTTACAAATAAATTAGGAAAACGCAACAAAAAAAAAAAAATCATTTTATTAATACATTTCTAAATTAGTTGTTCACCCTAGTTTATATAAAGTTGTGATTTCATAGTTAGAATACTTGTGTGAAGACAAAATGAGCTTGCTTAAAAATTTCAATATGGTTTATGTCTTCTTGTTGATCTCTTTTGTTGCTATTTTGTCCAATCTCAATGCTCTCGAGGCAAAATGGGATGAGAGTGGGAATGTGCTTTCTTTGTGTCTCATAAGACGTGTCCCAACTGGACCAAATCCACCAACATCTCATGAAAGCCCTCCCGTAAATTTTGGCACCAAAAGGCGTGTCCCAATAGGACCAAATCCAGCAGCATCTCTCGAAACGCCTCCATTGGGTTTAGGGGCTAAGAGGCGTGTCTCAACTGGCCCAAATCCAGCAACATCTCCCGAAACACCTCTATTGGGTCTGGGAACTAAGAGGCGTGTCCCAACTGGCCCAAATTCAGCAACATCTCCTCAAAGCACTCCGTCAAGTTTAGGGACCAAGAGGCGTGTCCCAACAGGACCAAATCCCGCAACATCTCCCCATTGGGTCTAGGGGCTAAGAGACGTGTCCCAACTGGCCCAAATCCAGCAACATCTCCTAAAAGACCTCCCTTAAATTTAGGCACCAAGAGGCGTGTCCCAACTGGACCAAATCCAGCAACACCTCCCGAAAAACCTCCATTGGGTTTAGGGACCAAGAGGCGTGTCCCAACTGGCCCAAATCTAGCAACATCTCCTGAAAGCCCTCTCTTACGTTTAGGCATCAAGAGGAGTGTCCCAACTGGACCAAATCCAATTACATCTCCCAAAACGCCTCCATTGGGTCTAGGCATTAAGAGGCGTGTACCAACTGGCCCTAATCCAGCAACATCTCCTGAAAGTCCTCCATTAAATTTATTATGAGGCCTCGTGATAGTAGCAAGCTTAATTAGGGTCTCTAAAGATGTATTATAATGAGGTCATTAATTTTCTATCTTTTATCGAATGATATTATCCACCTTTATGACAATGGATTCTAATAATTGGCGTGAAAGAGAATAATTTAGTCTTAGAATTTTTTTAATCTAAAACTTTGATAATAAGATTTCTGTACTCTTTACTCAAAAGCTCTATTACCCATTAACACCATTTTTATTTCTACATCATTGGTTAACATTATATAATTTAGCAATTATGGACATAAATATAAAAGATTCTATAAAATTTATGCGACTTGAATATTTTCAAATGATATAACACATGTTAATTAGTGAGACTTAAGTCATTCTGCAAAAATTTAATGGGTCAACTAATTTGCATAATTTTAAATATGACAGCCTATAAATTACCATTTCTGAGATATTGTGACCTAATTTTTATTTTACATTCATATATAACTAATATATAATTTTTATATTGTATCATTATAGACATTTTAAATTAAATACAAAAAAAATTATCAATAGAAACAAAATTAAATACGATGGATTTACTATTTTTAGTCTATTGATAAGATAAAAACATGATAAACATATCAATTACTTTTAAATTAGAGAAATAATTGTGTAGAAATTCGAACTTGAAACTGATGTCTTGGGCTCACATAGATTGACTTGGATTTCAATGGAAAGAATCGAATTTTCATTCAGGATAAATTTGTTACATCAGCCTAAGCTAATCAGGTAAGTGGCTTTACTATCAGCATGATTATATTTGATGTTGACACGTGTCATGTGGTTCTGCACGCGTCATATATTTTGATATGTGCAAATTGTTTATGGATCGATATGCTTATGATTTTATATGTATATGTTATAATACATGAATTGTATGATAATACTTATGGTACGATGTATTCAATGATATGTTTGAGATAGGATACGAGAAGGATGCACTAAACATAATGTAATGATAGAAGTAAGGTATGTTCATGAAACGTTAAGGTTAGGTTACGTATCAAAGTGTTATGGATATGAGAGATTGATAAAATTGATATTGTCATGATCGATTGATAAAATAATATGGTTAGATTATGGGTAGAAAGGGATAGGATTCTCAAAGAACAATAGCGTTACGATAGGCTCCTATAACGATATGACAAATGTACGTTCATGTAACGATATGATTGTGATAGATATAAGAATGTTTAGGCTATAATAAGTTAGGTTACGATATGACCATGAAGTGTTTACGATATGATACGATTATGAAATGCAAAACTGATGGTGTTAATATAACACATGAGGAAGCAATTTGGATCTTAGGCACTTTAAGAACATTAATTATAGTATATAACTAGCATGTTCATAAGTATTAAAACTTAATTAGTTTAGATACTAACCTTTTGTAGTTCAAACTCCTTTTTCCTCACGAACCGGTTTCGAACCACCACTAGTGTCTTCTCCACTATCCTCCGGCCTTAGAACGGGATTGTGGAATCCGGTGAGTGACTAAACTTGGGAGGGATTTTGTATACGTGAAAGAGAGTGCTTGTGAGAGGTTTTTCATCAAGATGAAGAATCCCTTCCAAGTATCATGATCACTCTATTTAAAGAGTCAAGTTTGCATGTTCATGCAAACTTGAGATCACCAAATCTTGACACTTAAAATTCCACTCAAATGTTTGAGATTATGTGGCAAGCATGCATGTTTGAGTTAACCAAATTTTGACACTCAAAATTCCACTCAAACTTGTGGGGTTTATTTGGCAAACATGCAAGTTTGGTTAAACCAAATTTTGACACCTCAAAATTCCACTAACATGATTTTTCCATTAGATGAAAGTCAACATTTTGACTTTCTTCATTTTAATTAGATGAAAGTCAACATTTTGACTTTCTTCATTTTAATTCAACAATTAATTTGAATAATGAATTTCAAATTAAAGTAACATTAAATAATTAATTAAACTATTTAATTAATATTTAATATTAATTCAAATGCCAATCCCAGTCAATTCCGACACATAATTGATTAAGATATTTAAATCTTATTTAAATATCTCAGATTCTCTCTTTTCGTTTATTTCGTAAATAAAATAAAATTGCGGTTAAATATATCGTATATATGTAACGCATATTCCCTAATTTGAATTCGAACACTTCGAACTCACTCGTCACACTGTTCTATGGTTTAGTCCGATATGAGCTAGCAGAGGGACCTAATGGACCTATAGATCATGGGCTCCAACGATTCAAGATTAACCGATTAAACTCATTAACCTGGTTAACCAACATTCGTTAACTACTAGGACACTCCACTATAGCCTAGTAGTTGCACTCCCCTCACTATAGATATATTTCTGTCCATCTGATATAACCATGATTAGTAAGTCGATCCTTCACAGGTTGTTCGTAACTAGAGCTGGGTCAATTTACCGTTTTACCCCTGAAGTTACTTCTTGTTCCTTATGTCTCACTGATCCTCTAATGAACAATTGGTTTGTGGTCCAACCAGTAAACCGAATCCCTCTCAGGCCAATGAGAGGGTGGGGCCCCTTGTTCAAGACCTGGAGTCAGTGCTTAAGGGAACTACCTTTCTTCTATCCCTAAAAGTGGGTAGGAGTGAATTCCATCTTGCACCCCACGTCCCCAGCCATTCACCCAGTCTTACCCCTGAAATGGGAGGCCTATTGAGTCGGCGAACTAGAGCCACTCTCACCCATGCAAATCTAAGGATAATTCCGAATAAACAGGAGTTCATGGTTAGCTCAGGATTAAAACCGAGTTACCTAGGTTATCGAATGAAAAGAAAATCAGTCTCAACAGTAAACGACTTTATAAAGTGAGAGTGGTTTTCTTCATGGTCCGATCTTATGCAATACTCATTGCATAGGACGCCCCCACTCACATGTCTCCACATGTACAATTTAGTGATCACATTGTTTATATCATATACAAAAGTGGGCCGCATCCATAGTGTCCCCAGAATAAGGTACTCAGCCTTATCCTTATACTATAGATCATTTTGACTATATACTTGAACTTGATCCACTCTTATGTCTCTACATATAGTTCAAGTAATCATACTATAGCCAGAGTGTTCTTAGTTTATTGGATTTAGATTAATGATCGTAAAGTTCACTTTATTCAATAACAATCTTTACTGAATAAATAACAATAATAACTTTATTGAAAATAGAATATGTTTTTGTTTACAAACTATGAGTTTTAGGACATAAAACCCAACAAAAATAACCTTTTCTAATCTAAGACTAGGAATTTAAATATGTGACTACCCTATGCACGTGCCACAGTCTCTGCTCTCGATGCCGTCGTGTTCCGTACAAGTGCACCTTTTCTTTACCTGAAAAATGATGTGGCACACGGCATGAGTATTTCGACGATTACTCCGTAAGTGGCCCGACAATAGGGGGTAGGGGGCCATGCAAATGCAAACATATGCAAACATGATTTAGGGACCTATCTTTAACATCATAAGGGTCGCCTCTAGTCTTGGAAAAATTGGATGTGTAGTACTTCCCTACACACGACTCACACGTGCGAGTGTGAATCCATAGGGCGCTCGCACACCCCTTGGACCCACTGTTCAAGCTAATCTGTAGCGACGTTCGGAGGTTGGCGGAACGCCATGGTGTCATGTGCCTCATGAACACCCTTATCATCATACTGTGTGCATTCACACTCATCATCATCACACTCATCATCCTAGTGTGCGTATTCTCACTCATCATCATACTATGCGCGTTCGCACTCATCATCTCTAGGGAAAGTAGCCTTATGCTTATGAACATACAATATGCATGAGGTTCCTCTAAATCCATCATAATGTCTCTTCTAACAAAACCCTTTAGTCTCATCTCCTTATTACTCAAGGTAACACACACTCGTGGATATTTTTGTTGAAAATAAGACTCGCTCTGATACCAATTTAATGAAAATAACACTCACGAAGCTGTGAGGGAGATGTCGAGAGGGGAGAGACAAGGAGACAAAGAATTCTGAAAATACCCTTTTACTTAAATGAGACAACTCTACTTGCTCTATTGCTCTACATTTTACAATGAAAAACGACCTAATTTATAGGTTTTAGAAAGGCTAATATTGGCTATCCTATGTGTCATCATTTTCTAATGAAGTCTGAAACAGTTATTGTTCTTTCATTCGGTTGGCTTTTTTTTTCAATAGCTAAATTTCAAATCTTACTAAAATTATAAAAATTAAAATAAAATAAATAAATAAATCAAAAATTAAAGCCAACTTTTTCATTTAGGTTTATTCCCAACAAAACTCACCCATGAACTTAAATGTTCCTGCCATCTGTCATGCCAATCATCTTCTTGTATTTGTTGAAAAGTACTTTCGGTAGTGGTTTTGTAAAGATGTCCGCAACTTGATCCTGACTTGCCACATGCATCAATTCCACGTTTTCTTCCTTCACATGATCTTGGATAAAATGAAATCGAACGTCAATGTGTGTAACGACCCTAAATTTCCACATACTCAGAGTCGCTACTAACGTCTCATGCTCATCTATAATGCGGAAATATAACTCTTACATGAACATAATTGATAACGTAAACTTCAAAAACACGTTTAAAACAACTTCTCTGGAAAACACAGCCATGGTCTTACGTGTTTAAATATGAAATACTGAAATTTAGAGAAAACAAAAACAAATACAAAATAATTTAAAACAATGAAATG
>NW_019646558.1:44401-57107 GCF_002806865.2 Cucurbita pepo subsp. pepo
TAACCATGATTAGTAAGTCGATCCTTCACAGGTTGTTCGTAACTAGAGCTGGGTCAATTTACCGTTTTACCCCTAAAGTTACTTCTTGTACCTTAAGTCCCACTGATCCTTTAATGAACAATTGATTTGTGGTCCAACCACCAAACCGAATCCCTCTCGGGCCAATGAGAGGGTGGGGCCCCTTGTTCAAGACCTGGAGTCAGTACTTAAGGGAACAACCTCTCTACTATCCCTAAAATCGAGTAGGAGTGAATTCTATCTTGCACCTTATATCCCCAGCTATTCACCCNTCTCTACTATCCCTAAAATCGAGTAGGAGTGAATTCTATCTTGCACCTTATATCCCCAGCTATTCACCCAGTCTTACCTTGGGAGGCTCATTGAGTCAGCGAACTTGGGCCACTCTCACCCATGCAAATCTAAGGATAATTTGGAATAAACAAGAGTTCATAGTTAGCTCAGAATTAAGGTTGAGTTACCTAGGTCATCGAGTGAAAAAATCAGTCTCAACAGTAAACGGTATTATAAAGTGAGAGTGATTTTCTTCATGGTCCGATCTTATGCAATACTCGGACGCCCCCACTCACATATCTCCACATGTACAATTTAGTAATCACATTGTTTATATCATATACAAAAGTGGGCCGCATCCATAGTGTCCCCGGGATAAGGTACTCAGCCTTATCCTTGTACTATAGATCATTTTGACTATATACTTGAACTTGATCCACTCTTATGTCTCTACATATAGTTCAAGTAATCATACTATAGCCAGAGTATTCTTAGTTTATTGGATTTAGATTAATGATCGTAAAATTCACTTTATTCAATAACAATTTTTTCTGAATAAACAACAATAATAACTTTATTGAAAATAGAATATATCTTTGTTTACAAACTATGAGTTTTAGGACATAAAACCCAACAAACTCCCACTTGGACTAAAACTCTAGTGGGGTTTTATAACGTTGAGTAGAGAGAAATACAATAAACTAGGGCATCACATACTCATGCCTTTTCTCCCACTTGCCCTAGATTACATAACTCGTAGTCCTAGACTCACTAGGTGCCCTTCAAACACTTTAGCCGTGAGGGGCTTTGTAAATGGATCAGCAATGTTGTGTTCTGAAGCTATCTGTGTGACGATCACATCTCCTCGTTGCACAATCTCCCTTATGAGATGATATTTGCGCTCAATATGTTTTCCTCGCTTATGGCTTCTTGGTTCTTTTGAATTTGCAACTGCTCCACTGTTATCACAATAAAGAGTGACGGGAAGATGCATATTTGGAACGACTTCCAAATCAGTTAAGAACTTCCTAAGCCATACAGATTCTTTCGCTGCTTCACAAGCAGCAACATACTCAGCCTCCATGGTGGAATCAGCAATGCAACCTTGCTTTATGCTTCTCCATATTACTGCTCCTCCGTTCAGAGTGAAGACAGATCCTGATGTCGATTTCCTTGTATCTACATCGGTCTGAAAATCTGAGTCAGTGTACCCTGTAAGGATCAGATCCTTAGCACCGTACATTAGCATATAGTCCCTCGTTCTCCTAAGATACTTGAGGATATTCTTAACGGCAGTCCAATGAGCACGTCCCGGATTGGACTGATATCTGCTGACAATTCCCACAGCATAGCATATGTCGGGTCGGGTACATAGCATGGCATACATCAGACTACCGACCGCTGATGCATAGGGAATGTGTTTCATATCCTCAACTTCTTGAGGTGTCTTAGGACTTTGTTCCTTCGACAAATGAACTCCATGCCTGAAAGGTAATAATCCTTTCTTGGAGTCCTGCATCTTATATCGAATCAACATTTTGTCGATGTACGATGCTTGAGACAAAGCTAGTGTTTTGTTCTTGCGATTTCGAACAATTTGGATTCCAAGAACAAACTGAGCCTCTCCCAAATCTTTCATTTGGAATTGTATCGCTAGCCAATGCTTAATGTCAGTCAGAAATCCCACATCATTCCCAATGAGTAGGATATCGTCAACGTACAACACCAGGAAAGCTACTGTAGAGTTGGCTATCTTTTTATGAACACAAGGTTCGTCAACATTCTGTTTAAAGCCATAAGATTTGATCGCAGTATCAAACTTTATATTCCAGGATCGAGATGCTTGCTTCAACCCATAAATGAAACTATTAAGTTTGCAAACCCTTTGCTCGTGATCCTGTTCAATGAACCCCTCTGGTTGAGCCATATAGATACTCTCTTCAAGATTGCCGTTTAGAAAGGATGTCTTAACATCCATTTGCCAAATTTCATAATCATAAAATGTGGCAATGGACAAGAGTATTCTAATCGATTTAAGCATAGCAACAGGAGAGAAGGTTTCTTCATAGTCCACCCCCTCTCTTTGGGTATAATCCTTTGCTACAAGGTGAGCTTTAAAGGTCTGTACCTTACCGGTTTGATCTCGTTTCCTCTTATAGATCCATTTGCAACCAATAGGTTTCACCCCATCTGGTTGATCTACAAGTTTCCAGACTGAATTGAAGTACATCGACTCCATTTCAAGATTCATGGCTTTGATCCACTGATCTCTATCTTCATCATTCATTGCCTGTTTATAGCTCAATGGATCTTCAATGCCATCATCAAGTATGATGACTTGTATTTCTGCCAAACCCAAGTAACGATCGGGTTGAGTTATAACCCTCCCACTACGTCGAGGCATTTTCAACTCTTGAGAAGGATGTGATTGACCAGAAGTGCCAGCTCCATCAACAACTCTTGTTGAAGGACCAGCCTGATCAACAACTCTTATTTTTTTATCAGTAGCTTCTTTAGAAATCTCACTTAATACTAGTTTTCTACAAGGTTGATGATTTCTTACGTGGACTTCCTCTAAGAATGTAGCGTTTGTTGATCTCTATTTTCTTGAGGGCCATAAAACAAACCACCTTTCGTCTCTTTTGGGTATCCTACGAATAGACATAATTTTGAACGATGTTCTAATTTCTTGAGGTTTTGCAACAACACATGTGCTGGGTATCCCCAAATCCTAAAGTGACGTAAACTACCTTTACGCCCTTTGCATAACTCATAAGGTGTTTTTGAAACACTCTGAGAAAGAACCATGTTCAAAATGCATGTAGTAGTCTCCACTACATATCCCTAAAACGGATCAGGTATTTGAGCGAAACTCGTCATAGACTGAACCTGCTCTATAACCTTTTTCGGAAAAGGGTCGTTTAGTCATTTTATGATCAAGACAAGACTGTCCCAATCTCTCAATCCTATTGAGATAATTAATGTAACAAGGTGCAAGAAAGTCCTGCCAAAGATACGTGCAAACAATAGTAGCTCGTATTTTGCCTCACAATAATATGAGATGCTAGATGTAGGATTTGAACCCACACCCTCTTACGAGGACTAGAACTTAAGTCTTGAGCCTTAGACCACTTGGCCATCCTGACTGCTAATGGTGTGTTCCCGGATTGGTTTGGGAGGGGAGTTTAGCATTCCGTATATGGGTGTGTAAATGTCATCATAGTAGACGCGTTTTAAAACTGCGAGGCTGACGACGATACGTAACGGATTAAAATAGATAATATCTACTAATTGTTTGACAGAGGAACGAAATAATCCTAATAAGCGGCAAAAACCTTTCTCTAATAGGCGCGCTTTAAAATTGTGAGGCTAATGGCAATACCTAATGGAAACAAATTGACAATGTCTGCTAGCAGTGCGCTTGGACTTTTACGAATGATATCAGAGCTAGTCACCAGGCGACGCGGCAGTGAGGACGCTTGGCCCTCAAAAGGGGTGGATTGTGAGATCCCATATCAATTGGAGAGGTGAAGAAACATTTCTTACAAGGGTCGGATAACCTCTCCTTACTAGATGCGGGTTTAAAACCGTGAGGATGACAGCGATACGTAACGAACGAAAGCAGACAATATCAACTATTGGTGGCCTTGGATTGTAACAAATGATTTGCTGGAATAGCTCAGTTGGTTAGAGCGTGTGGCTGTTAACCTCAAGGTGGTCGGAGGTTCAAGCCCTCCTTCTAGCCTGAATCCAATGAAGCATACTTAAAAAAATCATGTTTTGAGACTTTTAAAAAACACTCACGAGTCAACCGATGTCCACCATAACATGGTAAGAAGTTCTTGTCATTTGATAAAGAGTGATGCTTTTGACCCAAAGCCCACAATAGTAGTAGTAGATTTCATCCACTTTGGCTCACATTTTGCCCCACAATAATATGAGATGTCAGAAGTGGGATTTGAACCCACGCCCTCTTACGAGGACCAGAACTTGAGTCTGGCGCCTTAAACCACTCGGCCATCCTGACTGCTGATGGTGTGTTCCCGGATTGGTTTGGGAGGGGAGTTTAGCATTCTGTATATGGGTGTGTAAATGTCATCATAGTAGACGCGTTTTAAAACTATGAGGCTGACGACGATACGTAACGGATTAAAATAGATAATATCTACTAATTATTGGATCGAAGAACGAAACAATCCTAATAAGGGGCGAAAACCTTTTTCTAATAGCGTGTTTTAAAACTGTGAGGCTGATGGCAATACCTAATGAGAAAAAATTGACAATGTATGCTAGCAGTGCGCTTGGACTTTTACGAATGATATTAGAGCTAGTCACCAGGCGATGCGCTAGTGAGGATGCTTGGCCCTCAAAAGGGGTGGATTGTGAGATTCCATATCGATTGGAGAGGTGAAGAAACATTTCTTACAAAGGTCGGATAACCTCTCCTTAGTAGATGCGGTTTAAAATCGTGAAGGTGACAGCGATACGTAACGAACGAATGCAGACAATATCAACTATTGGTAGTCTTGGATTGTAGTAAATGATTGACTGGAATAGCTCAGTTGGTTAGAAAGGTCGGAGGTTTAAGCCCTCCTTCTAGCGAACTGAATAAAACATACTTTATTATAATGGGTGTTTGTGCTTCTCTCTAGTATATATATCGACCATGGTAGGAAGTTTTTTATCATTTGATAAACAATGATGCTTTCGACCCAAAGCCCACAACGGTAGTATATTTTATCCACTTTGCTCCCGTTTTGCCTCACAATAATATGAGATGTCATAAGTTGGATTTGAGAACCCACGCCTTCCTACGAGGACAAGAACTTGAGTCTAGTTCCTTAGACCACTCGGCCATCCTGACTTCTAATGGTATGTTCCCGGATTGGTTTGAGAGGGTAGTTCAGCATTCCGTATATGGGTGTGTAAATGTCTCCATAGTAGACGCGTTTTAAAACTGTGAGGCTGACCGATATGTAACAGATTAAAATAGATAATATCTACTAATTGTTCGACAGAGGAACGAAACAATCCTAATAAGTGGCAAAAACCTCTCTCTAATAGTCGGGTTTTAAAACTGTGAGGCTAGTCTAGTTCCTTAGACCACTCGGTCATCCTGACTGCTAATGGTGTGTTCCCAGATTGGTTTGAGAGGGGAGTTTACCATTCTGTATATGGGTGTGTAAATGTCTCTATAGTACACGCGTTTTAAAATTGTGAGGCTGACGATGATACGTAACGGATTAAAATAGAGAATATCTACTAATTGTTGGACAGAGGAACGAAACAATCCTAGTAAGCGACAAAATCCTCTCTCTAATAGTCGAGTTTTAAAACTGTTAGGCTGATGGCAATACCTAATAGGAAAAAATGGACAATGTCTGTAGTTTAGTTCCTTAGACCAATCGGCCATCCTGACTGCTAATGGTGTGTTCCCAGATTGGTTTGAGAGGGGAGTTTAGCATTCCGTATTTGGGTGTGTAAATGTCTCTATAGTAGACACGTTTTAAAACTGTGAGGCTGACGACGATATGTAACGGATTAAAATGGATAATATTTACTAATTGTTGGACAGACGAACGGAACAATCTTAATAAGCGGCAAAAACCTCTCTCTAATAGTCGTGTTTTAAAACTGTGAGGCTGACGACGATATGTAACGGATTAAAATAGATAATATCTACTAATTGTTGGACAGAGGAACGAAACAATCCTAATAAGCGGCAAAAACCTCTCTCTAATAGTCGAGTTTTAAAACTGTGAGGCTGATGGCAATACCTAATAGGAAAAAATGGACAATGTCTGTAGTTTAGTTCCTTAGACCAACCGGCCATCCTGACTGCTAATGGTGTGTTCCCAGATTGGTTTGAGAGGGGAGTTTAGCATTCCGTATATGGGTGTGTAAATGTCTCTATAGCAGACGCGTTTTAAAACTGTGAGGCCGACGACGATATGTAACGGATTAAAATAGATAATATCTACTAATTGTTGGACAAACGAACAAAACAATCCTATAAGCGGCAAAAACCTCTCTCTAATAGTCGTGTTTTAAAACTGTGAGGCTGACGACGATATGTAACGGATTAAAATAGATAATATCTACTAATTGTTGGACAGAGGAACGAAACAATCCTAATAAGCGGCAAAAACCTCTCTCTAATAGTCGAGTTTTAAAACTGTGAGGCTGATGGCAATACCNCTCCATCAACAACTCTTGTTGAAGGACCAGCCTGATCAACAACTCTTATTTTTTTATCAGTAGCTTCTTTAGAAATCTCACTTAATACTAGTTTTCTACAAGGTTGATGATTTCTTACGTGGACTTCCTCTAAGAATGTAGCGTTTGTTGATCTCTATTTTCTTGAGGGCCATAAAACAAACCACCTTTCGTCTCTTTTGGGTATCCTACGAATAGACATAATTTTGAACGATGTTCTAATTTCTTGAGGTTTTGCAACAACACATGTGCTGGGTATCCCCAAATCCTAAAGTGACGTAAACTACCTTTACGCCCTTTGCATAACTCATAAGGTGTTTTTGAAACACTCTGAGAAAGAACCATGTTCAAAATGCATGTAGTAGTCTCCACTACATATCCCTAAAACGGATCAGGTATTTGAGCGAAACTCGTCATAGACTGAACCTGCTCTATAACCTTTTTCGGAAAAGGGTCGTTTAGTCATTTTATGATCAAGACAAGACTGTCCCAATCTCTCAATCCTATTGAGATAATTAATGTAACAAGGTGCAAGAAAGTCCTGCCAAAGATACGTGCAAACAATAGTAGCTCGTATTTTGCCTCACAATAATATGAGATGCTAGATGTAGGATTTGAACCCACACCCTCTTACGAGGACTAGAACTTAAGTCTTGAGCCTTAGACCACTTGGCCATCCTGACTGCTAATGGTGTGTTCCCGGATTGGTTTGGGAGGGGAGTTTAGCATTCCGTATATGGGTGTGTAAATGTCATCATAGTAGACGCGTTTTAAAACTGCGAGGCTGACGACGATACGTAACGGATTAAAATAGATAATATCTACTAATTGTTTGACAGAGGAACGAAATAATCCTAATAAGCGGCAAAAACCTTTCTCTAATAGGCGCGCTTTAAAATTGTGAGGCTAATGGCAATACCTAATGGAAACAAATTGACAATGTCTGCTAGCAGTGCGCTTGGACTTTTACGAATGATATCAGAGCTAGTCACCAGGCGACGCGGCAGTGAGGACGCTTGGCCCTCAAAAGGGGTGGATTGTGAGATCCCATATCAATTGGAGAGGTGAAGAAACATTTCTTACAAGGGTCGGATAACCTCTCCTTACTAGATGCGGGTTTAAAACCGTGAGGATGACAGCGATACGTAACGAACGAAAGCAGACAATATCAACTATTGGTGGCCTTGGATTGTAACAAATGATTTGCTGGAATAGCTCAGTTGGTTAGAGCGTGTGGCTGTTAACCTCAAGGTGGTCGGAGGTTCAAGCCCTCCTTCTAGCCTGAATCCAATGAAGCATACTTAAAAAAATCATGTTTTGAGACTTTTAAAAAACACTCACGAGTCAACCGATGTCCACCATAACATGGTAAGAAGTTCTTGTCATTTGATAAAGAGTGATGCTTTTGACCCAAAGCCCACAATAGTAGTAGTAGATTTCATCCACTTTGGCTCACATTTTGCCCCACAATAATATGAGATGTCAGAAGTGGGATTTGAACCCACGCCCTCTTACGAGGACCAGAACTTGAGTCTGGCGCCTTAAACCACTCGGCCATCCTGACTGCTGATGGTGTGTTCCCGGATTGGTTTGGGAGGGGAGTTTAGCATTCTGTATATGGGTGTGTAAATGTCATCATAGTAGACGCGTTTTAAAACTATGAGGCTGACGACGATACGTAACGGATTAAAATAGATAATATCTACTAATTTTTGGATCGAAGAACGAAACAATCCTAATAAGCGACGAAAACCTTTTTCTAATAGGCGCGTTTTAAAACTGTGAGGCTGATGGCAATACCTAATGGGAAAAAATTGACAATGTATGCTAGCAGTGCGCTTGGACTTTTACGAATGATATTAGAGCTAGTCACCAGGCGATGCGCTAGTGAGGATGCTTGGCCCTCAAAAGGGGTGGATTGTGAGATTCCATATCGATTGGAGAGGTGAAGAAACATTTCTTACAAAGGTCGGATAACCTCTCCTTAGTAGATGCGGTTTAAAATCGTGAAGGTGACAGCGATACGTAACGAACGAATGCAGACAATATCAACTATTGGTAGTCTTGGATTGTAGTAAATGATTGACTGGAATAGCTCAGTTGGTTAGAAAGGTCGGAGGTTTAAGCCCTCCTTCTAGCGAACTGAATAAAACATACTTTATTATAATGGGTGTTTGTGCTTCTCTCTAGTATATATATCGACCATGGTAGGAAGTTTTTTATCATTTGATAAACAATGATGCTTTCGACCCAAAGCCCACAACGGTAGTATATTTTATCCACTTTGCTCCCGTTTTGCCTCACAATAATATGAGATGTCATAAGTTGGATTTGAGAACCCACGCCTTCCTACGAGGACAAGAACTTGAGTCTAGTTCCTTAGACCACTCGGCCATCCTGACTTCTAATGGTATGTTCCCGGATTGGTTTGAGAGGGTAGTTCAGCATTCCGTATATGGGTGTGTAAATGTCTCCATAGTAGACGCGTTTTAAAACTGTGAGGCTGACCGATATGTAACAGATTAAAATAGATAATATCTACTAATTGTTCGACAGAGGAACGAAACAATCCTAATAAGTGGCAAAAACCTCTCTCTAATAGTCGGGTTTTAAAACTGTGAGGCTAGTCTAGTTCCTTAGACCACTCGGTCATCCTGACTGCTAATGGTGTGTTCCCAGATTGGTTTGAGAGGGGAGTTTACCATTCTGTATATGGGTGTGTAAATGTCTCTATAGTACACGCGTTTTAAAATTGTGAGGCTGACGATGATACGTAACGGATTAAAATAGAGAATATCTACTAATTGTTGGACAGAGGAACGAAACAATCCTAGTAAGCGACAAAATCCTCTCTCTAATAGTCGAGTTTTAAAACTGTGAGGCTGATGGCAATACCTAATAGGAAAAAATGGACAATGTCTGTAGTTTAGTTCCTTAGACCAATCGGCCATCCTGACTGCTAATGGTGTGTTCCCAGATTGGTTTGAGAGGGGAGTTTAGCATTCCGTATTTGGGTGTGTAAATGTCTCTATAGTAGACACGTTTTAAAACTGTGAGGCTGACGACGATATGTAACGGATTAAAATGGATAATATTTACTAATTGTTGGACAGACGAACGGANAGTTTGAACTACAAAAGGTTAGTATCTAAACTCATTAAGTTTTAATACTTATGAACATGCTAGTTATTTACTATAATTGATGTTCTAAAAGTGCCTAAGATCCAAATTGCTTCCGCATGTGTTATATTAACACCATCAAGACCCCTCGGCCATCCTGATTGCTAATGGTGTGCTCCCGGATTGGTTTGAGAGGGGAGTTTAGCATTTCGTATATGGGTGTGTAAATGTCTCCATAGTAGACGCGTTTTAAAACTGTGAGGTTGACGACGATACGTAACGGATTAAAATAGATAATATCTACTAATTGTTGGACAAAGGAACGAAACAATCCTAATAAGCGGCAAAAACCTCTCTCTAATAGTCGCATTTTAAAACTATGAGGCTGATGGCAATACCTAATAGGAAAAAATGGACAATGTCTGCTAGTAGTGCGCCTGGACTTTTACGAATGATGTCAGAGCTAGTTATCAGATGATACGCCATTGAGGATGCTTGGCCCTCAGAAGGGGTGGATTGTGAGATCCCATATCAATTGGAGAGGTGAAGAAACATTTCTTACAAGGGTCGGATAACCTCTCCTTAGTAGATGCGGTTTAAAATCACGAGGGTGACAACGATACGTAACGAACGAAAGTAGACAATATCAACTAATGGTTGTCTTGGTAACATATGATTTGCTGGAATAGCTCAGTTGGTTAGAACGTGTCACGAGGTTCAAGTCCTCCTTTAGCGATGGAAATGAAGCATACAAAATTTTTCAATGAAGTTGGGCTTGTGACGTGGCGTGTAAGAGAATTTCCAGATATTCTCAAAATTTGAAGTTTTAAAAATCATATTTTGACACTTCTAAAACTCTAGTGAGATCAATTGATATCCACCATGGTTCGAAGTTCCATTTCTTAACTTTCAAAAGTTAAAATCTACGAAGTTCTTATCATTTTTTTTGATAAATAATGATTCATTCGACCCAAGCCCTGACTGGTAGTAAATATTATCCACTTTAGCTCGCCTTTTGCTTCACAGTAATAAGAGTTGTCAGAAGTGGGATTTAAACAACCCACACCCTGTTACGAGGACCAGAACTCGAGTCTGGCGCCTTAGACCACTCGATCATCCTGACTGCTTATTGTGCAATCCCGCATTTGTTTGAGAGGAGAATTTAGCATTTCTTATATGGGTGTGTAAACGTCTCCCTAGTAGACTCGTTTTAAAATTGTGAGGCTGACGGCGATACGTAACGGATTAAAATAGATAATATCTACTAGTGATTGGATTGAGGAATGGGGGTGTGTAAACATCTCCCTAGTAGACGTATTTTTAAAATGGTGAGGCTGACGGCGATATGTAACATATTAAAATAGATAATATCTACTAGCGATTGGAGAGAGGAACGAAACAACCCTAATAAGCGATTAAAACTGTGAGGCTGACGACAATACCTAATGGGCTAAAATAGACAATGTCTACTAGCAGTACACTTGGACTTTTACAAATGATATGAGAGTTAGTCACTAGGTGATGTACCCGTGAGTATACTTGGCCCTCAGAAGGTGTGGATAATGAGATCCCACATCGATTGGAGAGGTGAAGAAACATTTCTTACAAGGGTCTGAAAACCTCTTCCTCTTATATGCGGTTTAAAATCGTGAGGCTGACAACGATACTTAACGAACGAAAGCAGACATAATAAACTAGTGATGGGCTTGGATTGTAATAGGTGTTAACCACAAGGTCGGAGGTCGTCGAGATATTCTCAAAATATAAAGTTTTAAAAATCATGTTTTCGAGACCTCCCTTATATGTTGTGCAAAGTTGAGCTTCGAGAAAGAGAGACATTAAATGCACTTTAAGTTGCATCTAATGAACTCAGCTAAATTTATGGAACTAGTCCAAGGATCACTAATAAGCACGGTTCATTCATTGCACTATTTAATTATAATTTAAATATTTGTTTGTCATATTTAAGCTAGTTTTTAATGTTACATTGTAACCCACATATTTCACCATTAATTAGCCCTTTTAATACGGAGGTTATGAGTATTTCTCATTTACTAGCCAATTTAATTTAGGAGTTGTGTTAGATAGGTTAAGGTGGTAAAGGCTCCTCTTTTGTTTGAGTAGAGACATCACATTTTGTAATAAAAAAAAATAGAATTTCTATTTTTTTTTTAGCTTTATTGAGAACTAAGATTTTCTTTGCAAATTCTTGGGTGTAGAATTTGCATGCTAGTGTCCTTCAAGTGGTATTTCATCAAACCACTTGTGGAGTGATTCGAATCACGAGTTTAGAAACAAGTTTTCTTTACTCTTGATCTTGATCATCAAGGTAATCTGTTTCATACTTTTGCTTAGGTTGATTCCATATCATTTGGTATTGCTTTAGGCTCAAGATCGGATATATGTTTCCTTGCGTTTATCTCTTTTGATATATATATATATATTATTATTTTTTTCAATGTGTGTAGTATGTTAACATTTGGTCTTAACAAAATATAAAGCATAAAAACTAAAAAAAATAAAAACATAATTTTTGTGCTTTAATTCATGTTGACATATTGTATAAAGAGTAGATCTAGATCCTATCAACACTTTGTTCTTCTTTAAGATTTTCTAAATCAATTTTCCTTAATTTTATTGGATTTTTGCCTATAAAAGAAAGCTTATTGATGTTAAATATCTTTTTTTTTCCTCTTGATTATTATATGTAACTCTGATATGTTACTATGTCTAAATTAGTCCTTATTCATTTTCTTTCTTTAATTCGTTTCTATGTCGTTATTGGGATTGCTCTTTAATACCCTTGTTTATGTGTTGAGTGTGCTGTCTATTCACTTTGAATTGCATTTAGCTCTATAACATAGCTTGTCTCACATCCCAATTTTTTTTTTTTTTGGAGTGTGATTTTTGTGTGCTGAATTGTGAGGGTGAGTTTGTAAGGGAGTAATACATTGATTCGAGTGTTGAGTGCTAAACACGAGTGAACTACATTTACGAGTGAACACACGTGAGGGAGAAACACGATTGAGAGAAGCACAATAACGAACCATGGAAAGACTAATTCAAATAAAAGAGTTGA
>NW_019646558.1:59840-60887 GCF_002806865.2 Cucurbita pepo subsp. pepo
AAAAAGATCAAGAACTTGCTTTTAACACTTTGAAAGAAAAATTGAGTTCTACTCCTTTGCTTGCATTACTTAATTTTGAGTCAACTTTTGAAACTGAATGTGATGCTAGTGGAATAGGGATAGGTGCTCTATTAATGGAAAATCAAAGACCTTTAATGTTATTTAGTGAGAAGTTGACTGGTGCATCTTTGAGGTATCCAACTTATGACAAAGAGCTTTATGCTTTGGTTCGTGCATTGCAAACATGGCAACATTATCTTTGGCCTAAGGAATTCGTTACTCATATGGATCATGAAAGTTTAAAGCATTTGAGAGCACAAAACAAACTCAATAGGCGACATGCTAAGTGGTTAGAATTTATTGAAACATTCCCTTACGTCATCAAATATAAACAAGGTAAGGAGAACATTATTGCAGACGCTTTATCACAAAGGTATGTCCTCCTCGATACTTTGAATGCTAAGTTGTTGGGTTTTGAACACATAAAGGAGTTGTATCAACATGACATGTTCTTTGTTCCTTTTGTTGAATCTTGTGAAAAAGGACTCATTGTGGATAATTACTTTTGTTAGATGGATTTTTGTTCCGGAAAGGCAAACTTTGCGTACCATCTTGTTCCATACATGAGCTACTTGTGAGGGAAGCTCATGGAGGTGGTTTAATGGCACACCATGGAGTTTCTAAAACTTATGATATGCTCTCTGATTATTTTTTTTTTTTTTTTTTTTGGTCCTAAAATGAGACATGATGTTAATAAAGTTTGTGCTCGTTGCATAGCATGTAAACAAGCTAAGTCTAGGCTTCAACTACATGGTTTATATTCCCCATTACCTGTTCCTAATAGTCCTTGGATTGATATATCAATGGATTTTGTTTTAGGTTTACCTAGGACTAGGAAAGGATATGATAGCATCTTTGTTGTCGTTGATCAATTTAGTAAAATGTCTCATTTTATTCCTTGTCACAAAACTGATGATGCAAAACATATTGCTGACTTGATTTTTATGGAAGTTGTACGATTGCATGGCATTCCTAAAAGCATTGTTA
>NW_019646559.1:0-1085 GCF_002806865.2 Cucurbita pepo subsp. pepo
GAGCGTTAGACTGAAGATTTGAAGGTGTTATGTGTTTGATCTGTATGTGTATGTGTATGTGTATGTATATGTATATGTATGTATGTATGTAGGAATGTATATATGTATCTATTATGTGTGTGTTGCGTGATACATACATGTATATGCACATGATGAGGCACGACAATATAGTGATCCATGCATGTCATGGTGAGGCACGACCCACGTTTGAGCGACACTGATGCCCTGTAGACGGTATGGTTTTGATCCTATCTAGGTGCATACATACCAATGAATAGATGACAATTCTAAAGTAGGACTATAACATCATGTCAAATATGTGCTATATACAAATACATAATATAATACACACACATATATATATATATNATAATATAATACACACACATATATATATATATGTGTGTCTGTCTGTTTATGTATATGTATAGGTATGTATGTATTTATGCATGTATATATGTATTTATTATATGTGTGTAAGTGTGTGTTACCTTAATATAATACACAAACAAGGTATGTATCAAAGTTGAGTTATCATACTCTACTAGACATATTTCTACAACTAGTAAATCATATTTACCTTGTTGTGTCTTTTCGGCTTTCTTCTCTGCAAGGTATTTTGGGCAGTTTCTCTTCCAGTGCACGTTTTCATTGCAATGGAAACATTTTCCTTTATCTGCTTTTTGAACCTTGTGTTTGCCGTCAGTAGGAATCTTATTTTTCCCCTTACCCTTTTTCTTTTATCAAAACATTTTTAGAAGTTGAAGGACCAGACATATTTTTGGAGGACGATCCTCGTAGTAATTTCTTAGAGACAACAACGTTTGCTTCTCCTGTTTGTCCCTTGCTTTTTAAGAGGGACTATTAAGTCTGTAGCTCATTGAGAAGAGCAATCAAGTTATATTCTATCTTGTTCATCATTGCATTTATGCGAAACTAGAAGAAACTCTTCGGAAGAGACTCCATGGTAAAATTGACTTGACTCTTCTCATTAATGACAACTCCTTTTACTTCTGCCACATTGAAATGGACCATCATGTCCAGGGCATGTTCTCTAACTGAGGCACCTTCTTTCATACGACAGT
>NW_019646559.1:3452-5462 GCF_002806865.2 Cucurbita pepo subsp. pepo
ATAACTCAACTAATTAGCGGTGATTAAATAGAAGAGATAGCTCTACTTATGCATTTTTATTATGTTAAAATAGCGGGGATAGCTTAGTTGGGAGAGCGTTAGACTGAAGATTTGAAGGTGTTATGTGTTTGATCCATGTTCATCGCAATGGTGTCGAGAGTCCTAACTTGACTGTGCAATCTCGGGAATGTTTCATTTGTGAAATATTTCGTAATGATTTAAACTTTGTAGCGGGGATAATTCTACTTATGCATTTTTACATTAGCAAATAGCAGGGATAGCTCAGTTGGGAGAGCGTCAGACTGAAGATTTGAAGGTCACGTGCTTGATCCATGTTCACTATGGTAATCATACCATATAAAAACTTCATGGTGGATCCATACATATTTGGATATATAAGAATTGTTTTTATTCTCTTTTTTTCAATTTTAGATTATTATTTTGATGGTTTTGAGTTACAATTAGTTATTGTTTAGTCATATATTACAAATCTAGTTGAAATAGGTTAGTTTCAAATTTAAAAACTTCTCATTTTATCTATATGTTCATTAAATTTTTCATTATCATTTATTCCACAGAATTTAAAAAAAAAAAAAACAAAGTCTTTACGAGAAGGTAGGAATTTCAACCGAGCATGACTTCAACTGAACATTCTCAATCGGCAGCTGATCCTCGGGAAAGTCACATCCACCGCTTTTCGCTGCCTTAGCCAGCGGAGCACATGGCAGCGGATCCACATCGCTACTAAATCCCTCAATGTTCGTACAGTTCCACTGCAACTTTTTAGGCGTCGCCGACAATCCAATCTTCACATTTGAAACACAAATATCCGTGAATGGATCTCCTGAAATCCCGGCCAAATTTGCCGACATATTAACATTCTCGGGCACCACGTCTCTGTAATTAATGTTCTTAATCAATGGCAATGCCNGAAATATCCTTGAATGGATCTCCTGAAATCCCGGCCAAATTTGCCGACATATTAACATTCTCGGGCACCACGTCTCTGTAATTAATGTTCTTAATCAATGGCAATGCCGAGGGATCGAACTTGTCATCCGCATGCGATTTGTAGTCTCCAGTTATCCAGAAGACGTATTTCATCGTGGATAGAAACATTCTTCGGACGAAAATGTCCTTGACGAAACCGCCTCGTCCGCGAGCGGTTTTGATTCTGACGGAAGACTGTGTGTGATTGCTGTAACATTTTCGATCCTGACGTTGCGGATTCCGCCGGACATTTCGCTGCCAAGGGCAATACCTGCAGAATCTGGTGAGATGCAAGTGAGGCGGCGAATGACGAGGTCCTCGGTCGGCATTCCGAACTTGATACCGTATTGGTCCCATCCGCTCTTGATGGCGATGCAATCGTCACCGGAGACAATGTAGCAGTCTTCGATTCGAGTGTTGGAACAAGAATCTGATAAATTGAACGGAGATTTAGGGAGAGGGATTGAGGAAGAAAATAACCCTAAGGTTTTAAAGGAGAAGAAGAAGGGAACCTGGATTGATTCCGTCGGTGTTGGGTACGGTGACTGGAGCCAAGATGGTGAGCCCTTGGATAATCACATTTCTGCATTTTCACCCATATTATGATATATAATTAAAAATTCTTTTTGGTCGGGAGGAATTTGAATGGTATACTTTTTTCGAAGCATAATCCTAAAATACAAGGATAATGGGACGGAAGCGAAATAGCCAAACCTGCTATAAATCGGATGGACGAACCAAGAAGGTGAGTTGATCAAAGTGAGATTCGAGATCTGGATTTGATCAGAGTACATGATCTCGATCACATATGGCCGTGTTACCTTGAGCTCCCCTTTCTTAAACTTTTCCCACCAAGAAGATCCCTGCCCGTCGATTGTACCGTTGTTACCTACACCATGTCACCGACCCAACTTTATTTTCTATAAAAGTTCTTTTTATGTTTTCAGTTACCTTAGTTCTTTTTTATTTAATTCTGATAGCACGGAAGCGTGTTATAATTTTGCAATCCATTTAAAAAAA
>NW_019646559.1:6569-7013 GCF_002806865.2 Cucurbita pepo subsp. pepo
TTCCAGGATCGAGATGCTTGCTTCAACCCATAAATGGATCTTTTAAGCTTGCAAACCCTTTGCTCGTGATCCTGTTCAATGAACCCCTCTGGTTGAGCCATATAGATACTCTCTTCAAGATCGCCGTTTAGAAAAGCTGTCTTAACATCCATTTGCCAAATTTCATAATCATAAAATGTGGCAATAGACAAGAGTATTCTAATCAATTTAAGCATAGCAACAGGAGAGAAGGTTTCTTCATAGTCCACCCCCTCTCTTTGGGTATAACCCTTTGCTACAAGTCCAGCTTTAAATGTCTGTATCTTACCAGTTTGGCCTCGTTTCCTCTTATAGATCCATTTACAACCAATAGGTTTTACTCCATCTGGTTGATCTACAAGTTCCCAGAATGAATTGAAGTACATCGACTTCATTTCAAGATTCATGGATTTGATCCACTGATCT
>NW_019646559.1:10135-12309 GCF_002806865.2 Cucurbita pepo subsp. pepo
TCACGCTCGCATGTGTGGGTTATGTGTAAAGAAATACTACACATCCAATTTTGTCCGGACGGAAGGCCACCTCTATGATGGTTTTAACGATAGGTCCCAAATCATAAGTTGCATGTGTTTGCATTTCCTGACCCCAATAGTGGGGTAACTTACCGAGTATTTCTTAAAATACTCAAGTTGTGTGCTAATTCTATTTCAGATAAAGATAAGGCACCCCTATACGGTTGACGACGATATCACATGTAAAGACCATGACACTTGCATATGATAAGTGGTATTTCATTTCTTAGATTTTAGATTAGTGTAGGGTGTTTTTACCTTTAATGTTTATTTTTTTTTAATATTTCGTTATGTTGTTTTAAATATGGTTTCGAACATGTAAGTCCATAACAATGTTTTATGATGAAGTTTTAAATGTTTATTTCCGCACCAGAGAGTATGTTATGATGACGGTAACAACTTTAGGTTAGTAGTAATATAGGGCTGTTACACTCAGTCATATACCATAGGAAGACTTTTTAGCAGGGCACCTAACTTTCTCATGAGAGCTCACATTTTGCAAGGACCTGAATTCAAAAGAAATGTCGAAGTCCTGTTCATTACTTAAAAAAGATTGATGTCTTTCTCAACACACTACTTATCGAAACTACACTACAACACCAAAATGTTAGCACTTTGGCACATTTCTAGAGCTGGTTCATTTCTCGAATGGTGTTGGTAGTGTGTAGGTCTCGACATTCAAGGATTGAGAGCACATTAAGCCAAGAAGGAAAACAAATCAGGCTTGATCCTCATCACATCTTCCATTCAAACTCTTTGTAAACTTGCTGGAATTTCACCGTTTTACATGCTTTCAAGTACTAAACTTTCTTGTTTGCACACTTGTAAGCTAGCCCAACATCCAAAATGTCACAACGGTAGATTTTTATAAACCTAAAATCGTTACCGTATATGTAATGTAACCATTTTGTGCGGAAATAATCATTTGAAATATATTCATAAAACATTGTCATAGACTTAATGTTTAATAAAAAGTCTTTAAAACAAAACAATTGAAAATTAAAACACCAACAAAGCTTGATAACTCTTAATCATTTCCTCTATTTTCTTATTCTATCATGATTAGGATGTTGATTTCTATGTTGAAATCGGTTTGTATGGAGAGATAAGCCTTATAGGAGAGGCGGAAGAGTTTTATGCAGTTTAAGTATGTTTGCGGAGTGATTTTAGTTTATTAAAGAGTTGTCACTAATGATTTACATGTTTGCTTAGTTGGCCACTTTACATGCTTAGTTGTTCTCTTATTGTTCTCTTGATGGAAAGAAGAGGGGAGCAAGAAAATTATCTTTAATACTATAGTTCCGTTGCNCTTAGTTGGCCACTTTACATGCTTAGTTGTTCTCTTATTGTTCTCTTGATGGAAAGAAGAGGGGAGCAAGAAAATTATCTTTAATACTATAGTTCCGTTGCGAGGATATTTAAACATAGTCGAAGGGTTATGAATAAATTTTTTCGCCCTCTTATAAAAGATTACAAAACTATTATGGAAGTAATCACCCTACATGACCGTTGAATGTGCGTCGTGGGTTTGCAAATAAGTTAAAATGAGCTAAAAGCCACCACAAAATTCAACAACCTGTCTATTTTATTAGTTCTAGCCAAAACTTCCTTAATTTTTCTAGCTGTTCTTCGTTGTTCGAGAACAATTGATACTCTCAATCAAATTTTTTTAATTAGTTTAAGTTCACCCCATCCATTTGAATAAGACCAAAAACTCACTTAATTTCCAGCAAGGAAAGGAACAAAAAAAAATAGGCTCTCTATCGAAACGACAATATACTTATTATTTACTATTTGTGATATTGTATATTTTCATGTATTCTTGTGAATTTTACACCATTTTTCTCTATACATTCACGAGTCATCAGTCACTACCATGCTACAACCTTACTTGAAAATCATTTGAAAATAGGGTAAGTACGAAAAAACTCATTAACTCCCCTAGTGTGGTTCGACAAGCAAACCATCGTATAGTTTCATCAAACAAAATGAAAGAACCTTGGTGGTTGATTACTCAGAACACATAGCATGTAATCTACTCACCTAGAATAGCTTTCAGCATCCAATGCACACAACGTGTAACCCTTACCACGTTTATAAATTTCATCAATCAC
>NW_019646559.1:17577-19513 GCF_002806865.2 Cucurbita pepo subsp. pepo
GAAATATTTACTATAAATAGGCATCATTCTCCATATCCCAACAATCTCCCACTTGGAGACTGATCCAGCCAACTAAGAATTTCATTCTCAATCTTCACTGCACCGTACCAATTGAGGCTTTGCGCAACCTCAACTTTCACACGTCAACACATTTTGTCAACATGTTTGCTGGATTCTTTACACCCTCTATCTTCTCCAAGCACATCACCATCTTCCACTAACCTCCGAGTGAAATGGTATCGCCTTTTATGTTTTGTCCTTGAATGATAGACCGGGTTCCTCACCAACTGCATGTCACTCTAACTTTCCACCTGAAGAATCTTCTTGCACTGCTTCTTGCGTAATTCTTCTAGATAGTATGTCATCCATATCATCTCCTTTCCAGCTTCAGTTATTTCCACGTACTCGGCTTCAGTAGATGAAAGAGCAACGCATGTCTGAAGCCTAGACATCCTATCATCCATTTCTTTCTCCCACTTAGTTGTATCCTCCAACAGTAGGTCATCACCAAGGGACTCTAGTTCTCCTTCGTCAATTAGAAATAAATAATGTAATAAAGGTGAATATCTATCTGGTACTCTGATAGCTTTGGATGACCTCCTCAACACGTGCTCAGGTGTAACTTGCTCCAAGTCTGGTTCATCAGTAAAGGTCTCATGAGTTTCTCGAGCTTTTGCTNCCACTTGCTTCATGGTCTCAAAGTTTATCTTCTCTTTGTCCTCGTACAGGACTTTTTCATCAAAGATTACGTCACAATGTCTTAGGATTTTCCTATTCTTGTCATCCCAAAATCTGTATCCGGACATTTCAGAGTCATAGGCTGTGAAGTAGCACTTCATAGCCTTAGCATCAAGCTTGTCTCTTTTCTCTAGATTGACGTGAACATACGCAGTACAACCAAAAGTTCTCAAGTGAGAGTACGTGAGTTCCTTCCGGCAACTTGAACTTCAAGGGTACTGACGGTCCTCTATTCATCAAGTAGGCTGCATTATTTACAGCATCGGCCCAAAATGTCTTTGGCAATCCAGAATGAATCCTCATGCTTCTTGCCCAATCATTCAATTTTCTGTTATTCCTTCTGCAACACCATTTTTTCTTGCCTTACTAGGAACTGTCCTCATTAATCTAATNAATGTCTTTGGCAATCCAGAATGAATCCTCATGCTTCTTGCCCGCTCATTCAATGTTCTGTTCATTCTTTCTGCAACACCATTTTTTCTTGCCTTACTAGGAACTGTCCTCATTAATCTAATTCCCTTAGCTGCACAAACTGTTATAAACTCTGACTTGTCGTACTCTCCTCCATTGTCAGACCTCAATCATTTGATCTTCAAGCCGGTGTGATTTTCAACTTCAGCCTTCCACTTCTAGAAGGTGACAAACACATTTGACTTTGTGTTTCAGGAAATAAACCCATACCTTCCTGCTGAAATCTTGATGAAGGTGACCTAGAACTTTGATCCGCCAAGTGATGAAACTGGAGATGGTTCCCAAAAGTCTGCATGGACCATTTCCAATCGTACTTTCTTTGATTCTCTGGCAGCCTTTTGAGAAGCTAACTCGTTTCTGTTTCACATAACGCATATCTCAGAAAGACCTATGTCAATAGACTTTAGGCCTTCTAAAACTCCATTTGCAACCAGCATCTTCATTCCTTTGACGCTCATATGTCCAAGTTTATTATGCCATAGACTTGAACTTGAAGTACTCCAGCAACCGCAACCATCTTCATACACCCTGTAGTGGTGTATAAGGTTCTAGATTTTGTGCCATGTGCTACCACCATAGCACCCTTCACAATCTTCCACGAACTCTTCCCAAACTTTGTTGCATAACCTATGCTATCCAACTGACCAATACATATCAGGTTCTTCTTGAGACCAGAAATATATCTGACATCCTTTAATGTCTACCGAAGGCAAAAGAAAACCAAGAA
>NW_019646559.1:19928-20985 GCF_002806865.2 Cucurbita pepo subsp. pepo
GTGAACATACGCAGTACAACCAAAAGTTCTCAAGTGAGAGTACGTGAGTTCCTTCCGGCAACTTGAACTTCAAGGGTACTGACGGTCCTTTATTCATCAAGTAGGCTACATTATTTATAGCATCGGCCCAGAATGTCTTTGGCAATCCAGAATGAATCCTCATGCTTCTTGCCCGCTCATTCAATGTTCTGTTCATTCTTTCTGCAACACCATTTTTTCTTGCCTTACCAGGAACTGTCCTCATTAATCTAATTCCCTCCGCTGCACAAAATGTTATAAACTCTGACTTGTCGTACTCTCCTCCACTGTCAGACCTCAATCATTTGATCTTCAAGCCGGTGTGATTTTCAACTTCAGCCTTCCACTTCTAGAAGGTGACAAACACATTTGACTTTGTGTTTCAGGAAATAAACCCATACCTTCCTGCTGAAATCTCGATGAAGGTGACCTAGAACTTTGATCTGCCCAGTGATGAAACTGGAGATGGTCCCCAAACGTCTGCATGGACCATTTCCAATCGTACTTTCTTTGATTCTCTGGCAGCCTTTGAGAAGCTAACTTGTTTCGTTTTCACATAACGCATCTCTCAGAAAGACCTATGTCAACAGACTTTAGGCCTTCTAAAACTCCATTTGCAACCAGCATCTTCATTCCTTTGACGCTCATATGTCCAAGTTTATTATGCCATAGACTTGAACTTGAAGCACTCCAGCAACCGCAACCATTTTCATACACCCTGTAGTGGTGTATAAGGTTCTAGATTTTGTGCCATGTGCTACCACCATAGCACCCTTCACAATCTTCCACGAACTCTTCCCAAACTTTGTTGCATAACCTATGCTATCCAACTGACCAATACATATCAGGTTCTTCTTGAGACCAGAAATATATCTGACATCCTTTAATGTCTACCGAAGGCAAAAGAAAACCAAGAAGGAAGAAGAATCCTAATTCAGCAGCTGTTGACAGGAGAAGGAAAAGAAAACCGAGAAGGATAGACTAAGGAAAAGAGGTGGATGAGAGAGCTCAAAGGAGGGGGACTTCCATTGAAGGACAC
>NW_019646559.1:23177-33133 GCF_002806865.2 Cucurbita pepo subsp. pepo
CAATGTCTTAGGATTTTCCTATTCTTGTCGTCCCAAAATTTGTACCCGAACATGTCAGAGTCATAGCCTATGAAGTCGCACTTCACAGCCTTAGCATCAAGCTTGTCTCTTTTCTCTCTAGATTGACGTGAACATACGCAGTACAACCAAAAGTTCTCAAGTGAGAGTACGTGAGTTCCTTCTGGCAACTTGAACTTCAAGGGTACTGACGGTCCTCTGTTGATCAAATAGGCTGCTGTATTTACAGCATCGACCCAGAATGTCTTTGGCAATTCAGAATGAATCCTCATGCTTCTTGCCCAATCATTCAATTTTCTGTTCATTCCTTATGCAACACCATTTTTTCTTGCCTTACCAGGAATTGTCCTCATTAATCTAATTCCCTTAGCTGCACAAAATGTTATAAACTCTGACTTGTCGTACTCTCCTCCATTGTCAGACCTCAGACATTTGATCTTCAAGCCGGTGTGATTTTCAACTTCAGCTTTCCACTTTTAGAAGGTGACAAACACATTTGACTTGTGTTTTAGGAAATAAACTCATACCTTCCTGCTGAAATCTCAATGAAGGTGACCTAGAACTTTGGTCCGCCAAGTGATGAATCTAGAGATAGTCCCCAAACGTCTGCATGGACCATTTCCAATCGTACATTCTTTGATTCTCTGACAGCCTTTGTGAAGCTAACTCGTTGCAGCCTCTGTGAAGCTAACTCGTTTTTGTTTCACATAACGCATCTCTCAAAAAGACCTATGTCAATAGATTTTCGGCCTTCTAAAACTCCATTTGCAACCAGCATCTTCATTCCTTTGACGCTCATATGTCCAAGTCTATTATGCCATAGACTTGAATTTGAAGCACTTCAGCAACCGCAGCCATTTTCCTACACCTGTAGTGGTGTATAAGGTTCTATATTCTGTGCCATGTGCTACCACTATAGCACCCTTCACAATATTCCACGAACACTTCCCAAACTTTGTTGCATAACTTGTGCTATCCAACTGACCAATACATATCAGGTTCTGCTTGAGACCAGAAATATATCTCTTGGTTGATCCAAATTTTGTATAAGGAGGTTAGTAGGCATTTGATGAATTGAAAGTTTCTTTTGTGGGGAGACTATAAATACCAACAAATTGTAATATAAAAGTCAGATTTCGTATGAATGAAATTGAGATCTCAAATTCAGACTTTTACCCTTACAAATTCGAGCATCATCGTTGTCATTTCTAAGTTTCATGCAATTCTTATGGTAGATTGCATCTGAGTCATTCAATCAAGCCTTGATTGTGGAGTGACTCAATTTAGAACAAGATTCCAAATCATGCTTCTAGATCTTTGATTTTAAGAGGTAATCTAATTCTAGCCTTATCCCTTGATTGATCCGAATTTTGTATAAGGAGGTTAGGCATTTGAAGAATTGAAATTTTCTTTTATGGGAGACTATAAATACCAACAAATTATTATGTAAAAGACAGATTACGGATGAATGAAATTGAGATATCAAATTGAGACTTTTACCCTTAGAAATTCGAGTATCATCTTTGTCATTTCTAAGTTTCACGCAATTCTTGTGGTAGATTGCATTTGAGCCATTCAATCAAGCCTTGATCAAGTTCGATGGCGGAGTGACTCAATTTAGAACAAGATTCCAAATCTTGCCTGTAGATCTTTGGTCATAAGAGATAATCTAATTCTAGCCTGATCTCTTAGTTGATAGTTTAGTTTGAATAGGAAAGTCCCTTGTCCAGAAGGCTTTCCTTGATCGCTACTAGAAGTATTAGTCCGCTACTAGAAGTATTAGTCCAACTCTGACTTTGACCGAATCTCCCTCAATAGATTTACCAATCAATCTAAGCTGCACAAGACATAAAAACTCTAAAATTCGTTGGGCTTTATCACTTACCGTTCTCTTATGGTGGGGATAGCTCAGTTGGGAGGGTGTTAGACTGAAGATCTGATGGTCATGTGTTTGATTCACGTTCACCGCATTTGTGTCGGAGTCTTAATTAGACTATTTCATCTATTAATTAGTGAATATTTCTTTGCGATTAAACTTTGATAGAAAGTTACACATTAATTTTGATTGTAATCAATTGTCGAGTTAAGCATAACTCAACTAATTAGCGGTGATTAAATAGAAGAGATAGCTCTACTTATGCATTTTTATTGTGTTAAAATAGCGGGGATAGCTTAGTTGGGAGAGCGTTAGACTGAAGATCTGAAGGTGTTATGTGTTTGATCCATGTTCACCGCAATCGTGTCGAGAGTCCTAACTTGACTATGCAATCTAGGGAATGTTTCATTTGTGAAATATTTCTTAATGATTTAAACTTTGTAGCGGGGATAGCTCTACTTATGCTTTTTTACATTAGTAAATAGCGAAGATAGCTCAGTTGGGAGAGAATTAGACTGAAGATTTGAAGGTCACGTGTATCTAATATATTTTTCTTTTCTATGTTTAATATATCTAATATATTAAATAGTAATTTAAATATCTTCTAAAAAGTTAATCCTTAATAATTCAAACTAGCTAAGTTTAATTATGCATAAATTTAAATTTGACTCAAAAAAATTTAAACTAGCTCAAAGATAGTCATACTAATCTTGAGGGCTCCTAAAAAGCTGAAGCTAGAAGAAAAGGATAGTAATTTAAATATTTTAAATTATATATTTTTCTCTATTTATACTCATCTTAAGTATAAAATAATTTAAAGTTAATCATTAATAATTTAAACTAGCTAAGTTTGCATAAATTTAAATTTGACTCAAAAAATTAAAACTACCTTAAAGATAATCATACTATTCTTAAGCGCTTCTAAAAAGTTGAAACTAAAAGAAAAGGGTAGTAGCGTATCAAACACATGCTAAATCAGCCAAAATGCTGGCAGAGAGCAAAAATGTATTCTATGGTTGGCTTTGAACCATTCATGTGGGAGGATTAAATGAAGCAAGAGGCCACCCTTTTAAAGTAGAGGCCAACTCCCTTCAGCTTGCAGCTTGGGGTAGAGAATGACAAACTAGAGGCGGGAAGAACCGAAAATTGGCATAGTTGCAAGCACTCTTGAATGAGAGAGCTTTCCCTTCCTTTTCATCTCCCTTATATACTTCATGAGGTTCAACGTTAGTGATTACCCATCTTATAGAGTGGGTTTTCCCAAGAATCCTTTTAAAGAAGAATTAATTAGCTTCTTAAAAACAACTAAAGTAAAAGCGGCTAGTTCTTAAAGAAGAATTAATTACCGTTACAAATGCCACCGATGACCATAGTTTCACAATAACTGATATGCACTCTCTTCAATAAGACAGAAGATTCAATTCCTAAGCCATTATTTTTATAGTTTTGAGTTACAATTAGTTATTATTTAGTGAAATATTACGAATATAGTTGAAATAGCTTATTTTCAAAATAAAAAACTTCTCATTTTATCAATATCTTTATTAAATTTTTCATTATCATTCATTCCATAGAATTAAAAAAAAACAAAAAAAATAAACAAAGTCTTTACCAGAAGGTAGGAGTTTCAACCGAGCATGACTTCAACTGAACATTCTCAATCGGCAGCTGATCCTCGAGAAAGTCACATCCACCGCTTTTCGCTGCCTTAGCAAGCGGAGCACATGGCCGCGGATCCACATCACTACTAAATCCCTCAATGTTCGTACAATTCCACTGCAACTTTTTAGGCGTCGCCGACAATCCAATCTTCACATTTGAAACACAAATATCCGTGAATGGATCTCCTGAAATCCCCGCCAAATTTGTCGACATATTAACATTCTCGGCCACCACGTCTCTGTAATTAATGTTCTTAATCAATGGCAATGCCGAGGGATCGAACTTGTCATCCGCATGCGATTTGTAGTCTCCAGTTATCCAGAAGACGTATTTCATCGTGGATAGAAACATTCTTCGGACGAAAATGTCCTTGACGAAACCGCCTCGTCCGCGAGCGGTTTTGATTCTGACGGCAGACTGTGTGTTGATTGCTGTAACGTTTTCGATCCTGACGTTGCGGATTCCGCCGGACATTTCGCTGCCAAGGGCAATACCTGCAGAATCTGGTGAGATGCAAGTGAGGCGGCGAATGACGAGGTCCTCGGTCGGCATTCCGAACTTGATACCGTATTGGTCCCATCCGCTCTTGATGGCGATGCAATCGTCACCGGAGACAATGTAGCAGTCTTCGATTCGAGTGTTGGAACAAGAATCTGATAAATTGAACGGAGATTTAGGGAGAGGGATTGAGGAAGAAAATAACCCTAAGGTTTTAAAGGAGAAGAAGAAGGGAACCTGGATTGATTCCGTCGGTGTTGGGTACGGTGACTGGAGCCAAGATGGTGAGCCCTTGGATAATCACATTTCTGCATTTTCACCCATATTATGATATATAATTAAAAATTCTTTTTGGTCGGGAGGAATTTGAATGGTATACTTTTTTCGAAGCATAATCCTAAAATACAAGGATAATGGGACGGAAGCGAAATAGCCAAACCTGCTATAAATCGGATGGACGAACCAAGAAGGTGAGTTGATCAAAGTGAGATTCGAGATCTGGATTTGATCAGAGTACATGATCTCGATCACATATGGCCGTGTTACCTTGAGCTCCCCTTTCTTAAACTTTTCCCACCAAGAAGATCCCTGCCCGTCGATTGTACCGTTGTTACCTACACCATGTCACCAACCCAACTTTATTTTCTATAAAAGTTCTTTTTATGTTTTCAGTTACCTTAGTTCTTTTTTATTTAATTCTGATAGCACGGAAGCGTGTTATAATTTTGCAATCCATTTAAAAAAAATTAGAATAGTAAAAGGTAAGAAAAAATAATCACCCGTGATAACCACATCGGTGAGATTAGTTCCAAAGATGAGGCTGCTGTACCGTCCACCAGGAGCATCTCTTCCCCTCCCATAAGATGGGAGAACTTTCACGAGTGGCCATTCTGATTCATTCTGCACCATTAAATTAAATTATGAGGAACAAATCTAACTCATTTATTTTGGATTAAAGATTAAAATTCAAATCACCACTCCCAAAGGTGTTAGGTTTATAAAAATAAAATACTCGATAGGTCGAACCTGGGATGCAAGAATTTTAGCTTCTTTATCGATAAAAAGTGTGAAATGGCTAGTCAGATTAAAACTTCCGGTCAGCCATTTTCCCGGCGGCACGACCAATTGAGCTCCGCCATCTGCCGCCATTGTGCTGAGATGTTCAATCGCTTTTCGGAACGCGTGAGTATTTGAAGTTACTCCGTCGCCGACGCCGCCAAACTCCGTTAACAACGCTGAGTGTTTCCGACAATTGATCGCCTGAAATTCCAGGGAGTTCGAACTTAGACGCGGATTCATAGCGTCCACGGTGGCTAAGCTCACCAATGCCAGTACGATCACGACCGAGATTCTCGCTGCTGTAACCTACCGAAAAAAATCAAAGATGATTCAATCTCTTTTTGTTGATCACATTTTCGAATTTGATCGAGAATAGTAAGGATCCACGGGAAAAAAAGTTCTTCAATAAACCATTCGGGGTTTTGAACAAAAACCCACAATCATTTGAAGTGATTCCAGACAAAAACCAATGAAAGTAGAAGAACAAGCCAAGCCCACAAGATCAATGGAAAGAAAACAAAGAAAAAGAAAATGAAATTCAAAGAGAAAGAAGAAGAAACATTACATTGAGTTTTGTGGGTTTTGGAGGAAGATCCATGATGAATTTTGTTTGCGAGTTTATGATTTTTAGATTGGGGGACAAAGGATTTTATAGGATAATTTAGGAATCAAAAATAGGAAAGGGATTTATTACTATTATTGTTATTATTTCAAGGGTTAAATTTTGGGTTGTAAATGAAATGGTTGGATTTACATAGAATATTAGCACAACCAGACTGTTTAGAAAAATATAACCTGTAGTGAGAACTTTTTAAATTTGGCATCTTGTTTTTGTTGTTTGTTTTTTAAAAATTATTTTATGTGTATTAGAGTGTTAAAATAGTTACTCCAAGAACCACGTCATCTAAATGGGTATTTAAAAACAAATTATCAATTAATTTTTATTAAATTACTCGAACAACTCGAATCAACCGTAAGGTGAATATTTTAATATTAGATTAGGCGAATTCATTATTTGATAAGGATTTATTGGATTGAAAAAGTTTACCATCTAAAAAATTAAATTAGGTCTAAAACATGTTGAATCCAAAGTAATTGTTTGTTTAGTTTTAAATGATATTTCTATATTGATTTGATTGACTTTTAATCCGATCATATATTTTTTCACTAATTGCAGCACATGAGTTGAGTTGAATATATGCTCAAATCTCTTCAAACATGGTAAGTATAACTCCATTTCTTCTTTTATATTTCTTCTTTATTAAGAATTTTTCTCAATAAAAAATGAATAATGTATCGATCCATTGCTAAAGTTTAAAACATGAAAAATAAAAAATCAAAATAAAATTGTAATAAACTACTTATAAAATTACTAGACTATTTAATTGGAAGTCTATTAGCTAATATAGAAATTAACTATTTTTTTTATCGATAAATAATTATGGTTGAGTGGATCTTTAAAATTTTTCGGCAAATCTTGTTTAATAAAAGAATATAGAATGAATATATGGTAAATTTTGCACATTTAAAAATAAAAATGATGAAAATTATAAAAATGTATAAATATGTGCTATATACAAATACATAATATAATACACACACACACACATATATATATATATGTGTGTGTGTGTGTCTGTCTGTCTGTTTATGTATATGTATAGGTATGTATGTATTTATGCATGTATATATGTATTTATTATATGTGTGTAAGTGTGTGTTGCGTGATACATACATGTATATGCACATGATGAGGCACGACAATATAGTGATCCATGCATGTCATGGTGAGGCACGACCCACGTTTGAGCGACACTGATGCCTTGTAGATGGTATGGTTTTGATCCTATCTGGGTGCATACATACCAAAGAATAGATGACAATTCTAAAGTAGGACTATAACATCATGTCGCACTCGTTTCTCTCATCTCATAATGTATCTATATGACCACCCAAAGACTAGTCTATGAAACAAAGGCCTTATGGCAGCACTGAATCATCACCACACATGATACCATATATGGTCTAGGAATATTATGGTTCTTGATAAGAATCACGGTGTTCGAAATGTTCCAACTAGACCTATTACAGAATCCAAGGCTAACAAGAGTCAACAAGTATTCATTCTTCATCTACAAAATTAGATAGGCTCGGTTCAACCATCATTTCATGTGTTACAAGCTGATTCGGTTGAGGAAGGACCATTTGGAGCTTCAGAAGTGAATATTTGCACGGTTGAAGTAGCGGATGAAGTTGCTATAAATTGCGATTTATTATTTTTAATTTTATAATTTTTGTAATGCGCAAAAGGGTGGAAGTTATGGGTCAAATTGACTTCTTCTTTTGTGGATATTTAAGGGGATCGGGATAAATGTTAGTGGCATTTGAAGAATTGAAAGTTTCTTTTGTGGGAAGACTTAAATACCAACAAATTATTATGCAAAAGGCAGATTTCGGATGAATGAAATTTTGATCTCAAATTGAGACTTTTACCCTTAGAAATTCGAGCATCATCTTTGCCATTTCTAAGTTTCATGCAATTCTTGTGGTAGATTTGCATCTGAGCCATTCAATCAAGCATTCATCAAGTTCTATTGTGGACTGACTTAATTTAAAACAAGATTCCAAATCTTGCTTCTATATCTTTTATCTTAAGAGGGTAATCTAATTCTAGCCTTATCTCTTGATTGATCCGAATTTTGTATAAGTTGGCGTTGATTTCTTTGATTCAAGGGTTCTTGCTTCAACAAAAGCTTGGATCATCGGGCTGAGGATTAGGGTTGTCTTATCAGGAAGATTACCTAAAGAGAAGAGGGCCACCGAACGGAATAGAAAACCAAAAAGGAAGAAGAACCCTAATTCAGCAGCTGTTGATAGGAGAAGGAAAAGGAAACCAAGAAGGATAGATTAAGGCAAAGAGGTGGATGAGAGAGCTCAATGTAGGGGGACTTCCATCGAAGGACAGAAACAAAGCTTGATGACTCTTAATCAGTTTCTCTCTTTTCTTATTCTATCACGATTAAGATGTTGATTCCTACGTTGAAATCATTTTGTATGGAGAGCTAAGCCTTACAGGGGAGGCGGAAGAGTTTTATGTAGTTTAAGTATGTTGACGGTGTGATTTTATTTTATTAAAGAGTTGTTACTAATGATTTACATGTTTGCTTAGTTGGCCACTTTACATGCATAGTTGTTCTCTTATTGTTCTCTTGTTCGAAAGAAGAGGGGAGAAGGGAATTATCTTTAATACTCTAGTTCCATTGCGAGGATACATGAACGTAGTTGAAGGGTTATAAATAATTTTTTAGCCCTGTTATTAGAAATTACAAAATTATTATTGAAGTAATTGTTAGAATCGCACAACAACACATATACTCGATCTAGACGAACACAAAGAACAGGAGAGAGAAAATTCAAGGAGGAATGTTGGCTAAATGTTTTATTGATGACTTTCAGGTATGTACACCAAAACAGAATACAGAGAATGAATAAAAGTACATCTTGAAAGCATTGCTTGATGGGGTATATATCGTTTCAGTTTACTAAATAAAGCTTTACTAAATCTTTATGAAATATCTACCATATATATCTCTACCGGATCTTTACGAAATATCTACCATATATATCTCTACCGGATCTTTACGAAATATCTACCATATATATCTCTACCGGATCTTTACGAAATATCTACCATATATATCTCTACCGGATCTTTACGAAATATCTACCATATATATCTCTACCGGATCTTTACGAAATATCTACCATATATATCTCTACCGGATCTTTACGAAATATCTACCATATATATCTCTACCGGATCTTTACGAAATATCTACCATATATATCTCTACCGGATCTTTACGAAATATCTACCATATATATCTCTACCGGATCTTTACGAAATATCTACCATATATATCTCTACCAGATCTTTAGTAAATATTTACTGTAAATGGGCATCAGGCTCCATATCTCAACAATCTCTCACTTGTAGACCGATCCAGCCAACTAAGAATTTCATTCTCAATCTTCACTGCACCATACCAATTGAGGCTTTGCACAACCTCAACCTTCCAACGTCAACACATTTTGTCAACATGTTTGCTGGATTATTTACACCCTCTATCTTCTCCAAACACATCACCATCTTCCACTGACCTCCGAGTGAAATGGTATCGCCTTCTGTGTTTTGTCTTTGAATGATAGACCTCGGGTTCCCTCACCAACTGCTTGTCACTCTGACTATGTACCTGAAGAATCTTCTTGCACTGCTTCTTGCGTAATTCTTCTAGATAGTCTGTCATCCATATCATCTCATTTCCAGCTTCAGCTATTTCCGCGTACTCAGCTTCAGTAGATGAAAGAGCAACGCATTTCTGAGGCCTAGACATCCTATCATCCATGGCTTTCTCCCACTTGGTTGTATCCTCCAACTGTAGGTCGTCATCAAGGGACTCTGGTTCTCCTTCGTCAGTCACGACAAATAATGTAATGAAGGTGAATATCTATCTGGTGCTCTGAAATCTTTGGGTGATCTCCTCAACACCTGCTCAAGTGTAACTTGCTCTACGTCTGGTTCTTCAGTNTTTCATCAGTCACGACAAATAATGTAATGAAGGTGAATATCTATCTGGTGCTCTGATAGCTTTGGGTGATCTCCTCAACACCTGCTCAGGTGTAACTTGCTCTACGTCTGGTTCTTCAGTAACGGTCTTAGGAGTTTCACGAGCTTCTGCTCTAACATCATTGGGTGAGTTTTCCTGCGACTCAAGCTCAACTCTCACTTGCTTCAAGGTCTCAAAGTTTATCTTCTCTTTGTCCTCGTACAGGACTTTTTCAT
>NW_019646559.1:36580-38884 GCF_002806865.2 Cucurbita pepo subsp. pepo
ATATGATTAGTGGCTCATGAATCTAGTATCAAAGTTGAGTTATCATACTCTACTAAACATATTTCTACAACTAGTAAATCATATTTACATTGTTGTGTCTTTTCAGCTTTCTTCTCTGCCAGGTATTTTGGGCAGTTTCTCTTCCAGTGCACGTTTTCGTTGCAATGGAAACATTTTCCTTTATCTGCTTTTTGAACCTTGTATTTACGGTCAGTAGGAATCTTATTTTTCCCCTTACCCTTCTTCTTTTATCAAAACATTTTTAGAAGTTGAAGGACCAGACTTATTTTTGGAGGACGATCCTCGTAGTAATTTCTTAGAGACAACAACGTTTGCTTCTCCTGTTTGTCCCTTACTTTTTAATAGGGACTGATAAGTCTGTAGCTCATTGAGAAGAGCAATCAAGTTATATTCTATCTTGTTCATCATTGCATTTGTGCGAAACTAGAAGAAGCTCTTCGGAAGAGACTCCATGGTAAAATTGACTTGACTCTTCTCATTAATGACAACTCCTTTTACTTCTGCCACATTGAAATGGACCATCATGTCCAGGGCATGTTCTCTAACTGAGGCACCTTCTTTCATACGACAGTTATAAATGTATTTTATGGCGTCATGTCTAAGGGAGAAGGACGGTTGTCCAAACATCCCTTTTAGAGATTCCATAATCTCTTTAGCAGTACCAATAACATCGTGTTTCTTAGCCAAAACATCAGATATGCTGGCTAAAATGTACACTTGGGTTTTGTCATTTTCCTTTGTCCATCTGTCATATGCATCCCGAACTGTTCGGTTTGCATTTGAGCTGGGATTTGGAGGACGTTCCTAAGTTAAAACAAACCTTAAATCATCAATTACAAGTATTGTGTTTAGGTTTGATTTCCAAGTTGTAATTGTCCCCGTCTAATTTCTCAGAAGCGAGTAATTGTACTATTGAGTTTGTCATGCTGTGATATAAAGAAAATTCTATTAGTGATTTGACTTAATCCTATTTAATCCAATCAAGTTTAGCAAATGTAATAATGTACCCAAAAGATATTAATTTGCAACGATACTTTAGTGAGTCAGAGTAACTACTACCGAGGAGCAATCAATCACTCATTTACTAAACCAAGACATTCTTGACTGGAACATTAATCCTAGAATAACTCTTTATTCCTATATTGTTTTAATTATCGCTACTTTGGTCAAGAATATACTAACTCTTAATAATTTTTCGTAAGTGTGACCTGCCATTTTCAGACCTCAGAGGTCGGCACCAACAATGCTATCGATAAAAAAGCCAAAGTTGGGAATGGACCTAAGAAATCCTATCTAGTGGTGGAGACCATAGGATGTGTTGATATACTTCCTTCTACTTACTATAAATACTTTCTCTATTCACCTTTTTATTGACTCATGCAAATATCTTCTGAATGGAGGCCGCTCCCAGGGCGACACGAGGCCGAGTATGAATCTCACGGTGTGAATTTTCAAGAGAGCGTGAAAAAGAAAACGATGTATCTCATATACCTTTTTCCTCCCACTAAGTATTTTAGATGGTTGGGTATACTCATTACTTAGGTATATTCTGGCTAATTAAATATAACCTAAGTCTAGGTGATTTTTCCAAAAACTTACATCACTCAAGCATGCTCATAAAACTGGGCTAATTAAGCTCAAATACTGGCCCGATTTCCAGGTAGCAGGTGTTTCGTAAACCATCAACTTATGTACAAACAGCCTTAGACAAGATCGTGCCGAGTGAGCTTTCTTGTAACTGCAATTTTACAAGATATCGACCTATTTTAACTATTTAAAATTGATCGTGCTTTGTTCTTAACACTAAGTGAGCATGCACTTATCTGTATTATAGATNCCTGACTAATAAATATAACCTAAGTCTAGGTGATTTTTCCAAAAACTTACATCACTCAAGCATGCTCATAAAACTGGGCTAACTAAGCTCAAATACTGGCCCGATTTCCAGGTAGCAGGTGTTCCGTAAACCATCAACTTATGTACAAACAGCCTTAGACAAGATCGTGCCGAGTGAGCTTTCTTGTAACTGCAATTTTACAAGATATCGACCTATTTNATACTGGCCCGATTTCCAGGTAGCAGGTGTTTCGTAAACCATCAACTTATGTACAAACAGCCTTAGACAAGATCGTGCCGAGTGAGCTTTCTTGTAACTGCAATTTTACAAGATATCGACCTATTTTAACTATTTAAAATTGATCGTGCTTTGTTCTTAACACTAAGTGAGCATGCACTTATCTGTATTATAGATTTTAACATCTATCTCATTTTATGACGTTGAAA
>NW_019646559.1:43317-46261 GCF_002806865.2 Cucurbita pepo subsp. pepo
GAATTCCATCTTGCACCCCACGTCCCTAGTCATTCACCCAGTCTTACCCCTGAAATGGGAGGCCTATTGAGTCGGCGAACTCGAGCCACTCTCACCCATGCAAATATAAGGATAATTCTGAATAAACAGGATTTCATGGTTAGTTCAGGATTAGGATCGAGTTAACTAGGTCATCGAATGAAAAAAAAAAATAGTCTCAACAGTAAACGACATTATCAAGTGAGAATGATTTTCTTCATGGTCCGATCTTATGCAATACTCATTGCATAGAACGCCCCCACTCACATGTCTCCACATGTACAATTTACTGATCACATTGTTTATATCATATATAAAAGTGGGCCGCATCCATAGTGTCCCCAGGATAAGGTACTCAGCCTTATCCCTATACTATAGATCATTTTGACTATATACTCGAACTTGGTCCACTCTTATATCTCTACATATAGTTCAAGTAATCATACTATCGTTAGAGTATTCTTAGTTTATTGGATTTAGATTAATAATCGTAAAATTTACTTTATTCAATAACAATATTTACGGAATAAATATCAATAATAACTTTATTGAAAATAGAATAAGTTTTTGTTTACAAACTATGAGTTTTAGGACATAAAACCCAACAACATGAACGTAGTTGAAAGGTTATGAATAATTTTTTAGCTGTGTTATTATAAATTACAAAATTATTATTGAAGTAATTGTTAGGAACACACAACGACACATATACTCGATCAAGATGAACACAAAGAAAAGAAGAGAGAAAATTCAAGGAGGAATATTGTTTAAAGGTATTGTTGATAACTTCAGGCATGTACACCAAAACAGAATACAGAGAATGAATAAAAGTACATCTTGAAAGCATTGCGTGATGGGGTATAGATCGTTTCAGTTTACTAAATAAAGCTTTACTAAATCTTTATAAAATATCTACGATATATATCTCTACCCGATCTTTATGAAATATTCACCATATATATCTCTACCAGATCTTTACGAAATATTTACTATAAATAGGCATCATTCTCCATATCCCAACAATCTCCCACTTGGAGACTGATCCAGCCAACTAAGAATTTCATTCTCAATCTTCACTTCACCGTACCAATTGAGGCTTTGCGCAACCTCAACTTTCACATGTCAACACATTTTGTCTACATGTTTGCTGGATTCTTTACACCCTCTATCTTCTCCAAGCACATCACCATCTTCCACTAACCTCCGAGTGAAATGGTATCGCCTTTTGTGTTTTGTCCTTGAATGATAGACCAGGTTCCTCACCAACTGCATGTCACTCTAACTTTCCACCTGAAGAATCTTCTTGCACTTCTTCTTGCGTAATTCTTCTAGATAGTCTGTCATCCATATCATCTCCTTTCCAGCTTCAGCTATTTCCACGTACTCGGCTTTAGTAGATGAAAGAGCAACTCATGTCTGAAGCCTAGACATCCTATCATCCATTTCTTTCTCCCACTTGGTTGTATCCTCCAATAGTAGGTCATCACCAAGGGACTCTAGTTCTCCTTCGTCAATTAGAAATAAATAATGTAATAAAGGTGAATATCTATCTGGTACTCTGATAGCTTTGGATGACCTCCTTAACACCTGCTCAGGTGTAACTTGCTCCACGTCTGGTTCATCAGTAAAGGTCTCAGGAGTTTCTCGAGCTTTTGCTATAACATTATTGGGTAGTTTTCCTGCAACTCAAGCTTAACTTCCATTTGCGTCATAGTCTTAAAGTTTATCTTCTCCTTGTCCTTGTACAGGACTTTTTCATCAAAGGTTACATCACAATGTCTTATGATTTTCCTATTCTTGTCATCCCAAAATCTGTACCCGGACATGTCAGAGTCATAGGCTGTGAAGTAGCACTTCACAGCCTTAGCATCAAGCTTGTCTCTTTTCTCTAGATTGACGTGAACATACGCAGTACAACCAAAAGTTCTCAAGTGAGAGTACGTGAGTTCCTTCTGGCAACTTGAACTTCAAGGGTACTGACGGTCCTGTATTGATCAAATAGGCTGCTGTATTTACAGCATCGACCCAGAATGTCTTTGGCAATTCAGAATGAATCCTCATGCTTCTTGCCCAATCATTCAATTTTCTGTTCATTCCTTATGCAACACCATTTTTTCTTGCCTTACCAGGAATTGTCCTCATTAATCTAATTCCCTTAGCTGCACAAAATGTTATAAACTCTGACTTGTCGTACTCTCCTCCATTATCAGACCTCAGACATTTGATCTTCAAGCCGGTGTGATTTTCAACTTCAGCTTTCCACTTTTAGAAGGTGACAAACACATTTGACTTGTGTTTTAGGAAATAAACTCATACCTTCCTGCTGAAATCTCAATGAAGGTGACCTAGAACTTTGGTCCGCCAAGTGATGAATCTAGAGATAGTCCCCAAACGTCTGCATGGACCATTTCCAATCGTACATTCTTTGATTCTCTGACAGCCTTTGTGAAGCTAACTTGTTGCAGCCTCTGTGAAGCTAACTCGTTTTTGTTTCACATAACGCATCTCTCAAAAAGACCTATGTCAATAGATTTTCGGCCTTCTAAAACTCCATTTGCAACCAGCATCTTCATTCCTTTGACGCTCATATGTCCAAGTCTATTATGCCATAGACTTGAATTTGAAGCACTTCAGCAACCGCAGCCATTTTCCTACACCTGTAGTGGTGTATAAGGTTCTATATTCTGTGCCATGTGCTACCACTATAGCACCCTTCACAATATTCCACGAACACTTCCCAAACTTTGTTGCATAACTTGTGCTATCCAACTGACCAATACATATCAGGTTCTGCTTGAGACCAGAAATATATCTCTTGGTTGATCCAAATTTTGTATAAGGAGGTTAGTAGGCATTTGATGAATTGAAAGTTTCTTTTGTGGGGAGACTATAAATACCAACAAATTGTAATATAAAAGTCAGATTT
>NW_019646559.1:52088-54351 GCF_002806865.2 Cucurbita pepo subsp. pepo
CATTCATTCTTCATCTACAAATTGGATAGGCTCGGTTCAACTATCATTTCATGTGTTACAAGTTGATTCGGTTGAGGAAGGACAATTTGGAGCTTCAAAAGTGAATATTTGCACGGTTGAAGTAGCGGATGAAGTTGCTATAAATTGCGATTTATTATTTTTAATTTTATAATTTCTGTAATGTGTCAAAGGGTGGAATTATTGGTCAAATTGACTTCTTCTTTTGTGGAGATTTAAGGGGATCGGGATTAAATTATGGCCATTAACTACCTTAGTGGTCATTTGAAGAATTGAAAGTTTCTTTGTGGGAGACTATAAATAAACAAATTATTATGTAAAAGGCATATTTGAATGAATGAAATTGAGATCTCAAAAGGAGACTTTTCCCTTAGAAATTTGAGCATCATCGTTGCCGCAATCTGAGCCATTCATTCAAGGCTTGGATATGAGCCATTCAATCAAGCCTTGATCAAGTTCGATGAACAAGATTCCAAATCTTGCTTCTAAATCTCTGATCTTAAGAGTAATCTAATTCTAGCCTCATCTCTTGGTTGATCCAAATTTTGTATAAGGAGGTTAGTAGGCATGGGAAGAATTGAAAGTTTCTTTTGTGGGGAGACTATAAATACCATTCAAATTAAATTGTAATTTGAATGGCAGATTTCGTAAGAATGAAATTGAGATCTCAAATTCAGACTTTTACCCTTACAAATTCGAGCATCATCTTTGCCATTTCTAAGTTTCATGCAATTCTATGGTAGATTGCATCTGAGTCATTCAATCAAGCCTTGATCAAGTTCGATTCTAAGTCATTCAATCAAGCCTTGATCAAGTTCAATTCTAAGTCATTCAATCAAGCCTTGATCAAGTTCGATTGTGGAGTGACTCAATTTAGAAAAAGATTCCAAATCATGCTTCTAGATCTTTGATCGACTCAATTTAGAACAAGATACTAAATCATGCTTCTAGATCTTTGATCTTAAGAGGTAATCTAATTTTAGTCTTATCTCTTGATTGATCCGAATTTTGTATAAGGAGATTAGTAGGGCATTTGAAGATTTGAAAGTTTCTTTTGTGGGAGACTATAAATACCAACAAATTAATTCTAACCTTATCTCTTGATTGATCCGAATTTTGTATAAGGAGGTTAGTAGGCATTTGAAAAATTTCTTTTGTGGGAGACTATAAATACCAACAAATTATTATGTAAAAGGCAGATTTCGGATGACTGAAATTGAGATCTCAAATTGAGACTTTTACCCTTAGAAATTCGAGTATCATCTTTGTCATTTCTAAGTTTCCTGCAATTCTTGTGGTAGATTGCATCTGAGTCATTCAATCAAGCCTTGATCAAGTTTGAGGGTGGAGTGACTCAATTTAAAACAAGATTTCAAATCTTGCCTCTACATCTTTGATCATAATCTAATTCTAGCCTAATCTCTTGGTTTGGTTTATCAATCTCTTGGTTTATCAAAATTTTGTACAAGGAGGTTAGTAGGCATTTGAAGAATTGAAAGTTTTTTTTGTGGGAAGACTATAAATACCAAAAAAAATTAATTTAAAAGGCAGATTTCGTAGGAATGAAATTGAGATCTCAAACCCTAATTTCTCCATATGGTAAAGATCTCATACCCTAATTTTATCATAGGCGAAAGATCTCAAACCCAAAATTTACTATTGTGAAAGATCTCAAACCCAAATTTTTATCTCAAACCCTAATTTCTCTATACGAGAAGATCTCAACATTAATTTTTCGGTAGGGGTAAGATCTCAAACCCTAATTATATGGTGGAGAAAGATCTCCAACCCTAATTTTATCCTAGGGAAAGATCTCAAACTCTAATTTTATAAGGAAAGATTTAACCCTAATTTTATTATAGGAAAAGATCCGATTTTATCATATGGAAAAGATCTCAAACCCTAATTTTATCATAGGGAAAGATCTCAAACCCTAATTTTACCAGAGAGTTTGAAAGATCTCTAATTTTATCACATGGGAAAGATGTCACACCCTAATTTTATCATATCGTAAAGATCTCAAACCCTAATTTTAGGGTAGGGAAAGTCTTACTCTAGGAAAAGATATTACATAGGGGAAAGATCTCAAACCCAAATTTTACCCTAATTTTATCCTAGGGTTTGAAAGATCTCTAATTTTATCTTATGGGAAAGATGTCAAACCCTAATTTTATCATATAGGAATGATCTCAAACCTTAATTTTACCATAGAGAAATCTCTTACCCTAGGGAAAGAACTCACCAA
>NW_019646559.1:57074-60734 GCF_002806865.2 Cucurbita pepo subsp. pepo
GATCAGTCGCTGCTTGCCATGGCCGTGCGTGTACATGCCATGCTCAAAGGCACAACGCTTGAATTTCAGTGACAGTAGGGTACTATCGAGCTTCACGTTCCAGGCTCGTGGGGCTTGTCGAAGCCCGTAGAGTGCCTTGTGCAGGCGCAGTACCTTACCGGGGTTGTCATTGTCCAGGAAGCCAGGTGGTTGTCGGACGTAGACGGTCTCCTTCAGCTCTCCGTTAAGGAAAGCAGACTTCACGTCCATATGGTGAACCTAACAAGAGTAATGTGCCGCAATTGCCAGCAAAAGACGGACGGATTCTAACCTTGCCACCGGTGCAAATACCTCTTCGAAGTTCACTCCTTGCTTCTGGACATAGCCACCAGACGGGCCTTGTGCTTCATAACTTCTTCTTTTTCGTTGCACTTCAGTTTGAAGACTCATTTGAGCCCTATGGCTCGGTGTCCCAGCGGCATATCCTCTAGACTCCACGTCTGGTTCTCGGTGATGGATGTCATCTCCTCCTGCATTGCCTTCAGCCAGCACGGGTTCCTTTCTGCTTCGGCCAAGGTGTTCTGTTCATCTGCACTTATGGCATGCAGTTTGGCCACTTCTTCGAGCTCGCGCGCTGTCAGTCCATCCTTCGGTACCTGGCCACCAGATCATCATCGTGATCGGCATCCAGCGTCGAATCCGCAGTCCGTGGTGTTGCGAACACCACTGGTTTAGGGGGTGCACCTGCTGGCGGCAGTGACGGTTCCTGATGCTGGGCTCCTGCTTCTTCCAGCTCGGTGATGAGGTACTCCACCGTGAATTGATTTGGGTTGTGGTCTACCTCGATCACGTCGTTCCATTGCCAGAAAGTGCCTTCGTCGAAGATGACGTAGCAAGATACGTGAGCTCGCCCCCCTACAGGATCATAGAGTCTGTACGCCTTGCTCCCGGGTTCATAGCCGATGAAGACGACCTTTAGCCCCCTGGGATCGAGCGTGGCGAGGTGGGGACGCGTTACCTTCATGTATGCGACGCAGCCGAACATGTGAAGATGATGTACAGCTGGCTTTTTGTTGTACCAGGCCTCATATGGCGTCTTCCCGTCGAGGCTTCGGGTTGGTGACCGATTGAGGAGATAGACGGTCGTCATTACCGCCTCTCCTCAGAATCTCTCAGGCATCCCAGCCGTCACCAGCAATGACCTCGCTGTCTCGACGATGGTCTGATTTTGGCGCTCCACCACTCCGTTCTGTTGGGGGAAATAGGGCACCGTTAGGTGCCATTGTATGCCGAACTCGTCGCAGTACTTACCGAAACTTATCGAGGTGAATTCTTCACTCGGTCTGTGTGCAGCACTCGCATCTTCTTCTTACATTCGGCCTCCGCTCGCACTTTAATGCGCTTAACCGCCTCTGCCACCTCACATTTCGCTTGTAGCAGGGTCAGCCACATGAAGCGGCTTTTGTCATCGACTAACAGGACGAAGAGACTCTTACCGCCTGGGGTCACCGGCTTGATGGGCCCGCAGATATCTCCATGTACAAGCTCCAATGGCTCATCGACGCGGTAGGATGTTCGAGATGGAAAGGGTGTGCGCCTCTGTTTGCCGATGAGGCACCCGTCGCACAGCTTATTCACGCCTTTGATTGCCGGCAAACCATGCATCATCTCCTCCTTCTGTAGCTTTTCTAGAGCAGGAAAGTTTAAGTGCCCGTACCTTGCATGCCACCTCCAAGATAACTCTTCGGTCTTGGCCAAGATGTTGACAGGTTGCTCTATCTCTAACTCTAGGATGTAAAGACGGTTTGACGTGCGCGGAACCTGCATGAGCAGCCTTCGTCGATCATCGCAGTTTTTTAGTAGCCCGCACTCGATGGAAATAAAGCAGCCTGCCTCAACGAGTTGACCCAGGCTCACAAGGTTAGCCTTGAGCCTCTTGATGAAGTAGACGTCGGTCAGCTTGCGGTGCTCGCCTCCCTTGCTGACAAATAGGATAGTGTCGCGCCCTTTGATCTCGACGACGGAGCCGTCGCCGAATTTCACCGTCCTGCGAATCTCCGATTTGAGCTCAGAGAATGCAGATCTAGCCCCGGTCATATGGTTTGTTGCCCCTGTGTTGAGGATCCATCATCGTTGCTCGTGCTGCTCGTCCCTCTCACCGATCAGAGAGAGCACTCGCTCCTCCTTCAGTTGAATTGGATCCCCAGCTGGTGCCGCCTTTGCTACGCCCAACTGGAGCTCTTCCTCGGGTTCGACGTCGTCATCGATTACCTCTACCTCCGTGGATTTGGAATCGAAATTGGGGACATATGCACTTACCATGAAGAGAGCTGGCTTGTCCTCCTCGGATTGAGCCATATGGGCCTTCTCGGCCTTCTCCTTGTTCCTAAGCTTGCTCCAGCAATTGTTGCTCAGGTGACCTCTCTTCCCGCAGTTCGAGCACTAGATCGGCCTGCCATCAGTCGACTCCTTCTTTTGATCCCAATCTTTTCCATGCGTGCGCCCGTGGGACTTCCATGGCTTCTTACCGCCTTTGTGGCTGGAGGGCCCGTTGCTCTCGCCGGTGTTATCGCGGAGCTTTAGGCGTGCAAGCCATTCCTCCTCCGTGAGGAGTAGACGGCCCTCCTTGTCGACAGCTAAAGCAGTATTTTTCTTCCGCTGCTCGACGTTACGCAGTCTTCCGGTCACCTCTTCCACTGTTAAGTCGTTCACGTCAAGCAATGTCTCGATTGAAATTGTGACTTGCTCGAGGTGATCGGGGACGACCTGCAACACCTTCTTCACGATTTCTATCTCGCTGATGTTGCCGCTGAGAGTGGTGATGCTGTTGGCGAGCCCCGTGATCCGTATTGAAAAATCATCGATGGATTCGCCGTCCTTAAAGCGGATCTCCGAGAGCTTCTTGATAGGTTATGGAGCCTGCTGCTTATTTATAGCTTGGTTAACGGTTATATCCGGTAAAACTATATTTGGTAAAACTATATCCGGTAAAGCTATATATAATAAATAGCTATATATAGTAGATGGTTAAATCGGATAAAGCTATATATAGTAAATAGCTATATATAGTAGATGGTTAAATCTGGTAAAGCTATATATAGTAAACTGAACTATATATATATCCCGTCCAGTAGAGCTTTGGAAATGTACTTTCTATTCTCTGTAATTCTCTCTTACTGTACATACTTGAAGAAGTCATCAAGAAAAAATCCTTNTCTCCTAATACCTATCTTTGGTTATAAGAGGACTTCTAAATGAGTTAGAAGACAACTTTTTACCTACATGTGATTCCTGTCTTGAGGGTAAAATGACTAAACGACCTTTTTCGAAAAAGGTTATAGAGCCAAAGAAATCTTAGAACTCGTGAATACAGATCTCTGTGGTCCAATGAATGTCAAAGCACGAGGAGAGAGGGAGGAAAAACGTCGACGAAAAACTGGCCGAAGGAAGGTTTCTTCGAAAGAAAAAATAGCGGAAGTAAAAGGAGAGAGGGAGAGATTTGCTGAAGACTCGATGTTTTATTTCTCATCAGTTGAATTCTTTAAATAACAAACATAATTACAAAAATAGAAAGAGTCGGCTAAAACTTCTCCCAAAGTTAGCCAAAAATGGCCGGCCAAATTTACACTCTTTCATTAGTGTGAATTCAGAACTTTGAAAGGTCAAAACAACTAAATTTAA
>NW_019646560.1:0-6672 GCF_002806865.2 Cucurbita pepo subsp. pepo
CAGTATTAATTTCTCAATTAAATAAGTTTTTATGTAAAAAAATAATGTAGTACAAGCTCTATGTCTAGCCTATAAGAGAACCTGGTGTAATTATAATTTTGAAAAATAATATAAAGCGAGAATTAAATGAATTCAACTACTAAAATATTATAGCGTTACGTAATAATAATAATGTTTATTAGTAAGTCTCAATACTGACTATTAATGGATGAATGCATATGAATGGTATGTTATATGTAGATCTGGTCGGACTCTCGCTAATATACCATCGATAATTGATATAGTTCATATCTAAATTATGTTTTTTTTTTTTTTACGTAACGAGTAACGAAAAAGATAGATTGACGTAGGAAGATTATTATCGGGATAATGGGAAGATTCATGTAAGAATGGTGAAGTAGTAATTTAGGGAAGGCCCAAGTGGTGACTGAAAAAGGACCAAACTCTTTTACTCCAAATCCACCAAACCAACACAAACTTCTCTCACTTCTCTCTGTTTCTGAACAACTTGTTGAAGAACACAAAGGTTTTGCAGAGAAGAACAGGCAGCGTGGCTAAGCTGAAGGAGTACGTTATGGGCGGCGCCGACGAGTCTGAACCAGATTCGCAGCCGCCAGTGCCGCTTCAAAACAACTCCCTCATTCCCCACGGTATTTTTCTTCCCTTCCTTTTTCTTTTTCTGTTTGGTTTCTGGGAAAACCAAAATCACTCTTTCCTGGAATGTTTTTGTTTATAGCACCTTTCTTCTATCAGTCTCTTTGGGTATCTGTGTAAGACGAATAAGACTCTCCACAATGATATGATATTGTCCACTTTGAGCATAAGCTCTTGTGTCTTTGTTTTGAGCTTTCCCAAAATGTCTAATAACAATGGAGTTAGTATTACTCACTTATAAACCCATAATCATTCCCTACATCATCCAACACTCTTGCCTCTCTTTTGTGTGTGTTTGGCTTCCGGGAAAATCTTACTTTCCCAGAAAATGCATCCTTGAATTATTGAACCAAAAAATAGTAAAAAGTGGTTTTTGAATGTACTGGGAAAAGAGTGCCATGACTGATCAGCTTTTTTTGCTACACAGCTTTATTGCCTTGTCTAGAAATTTTTGTATACCCTAATTTCTGAATATTTATGTAAATTATTACAAGACATAAAATATATATATTGTCTTTTGTCTGGTTGTTCTCAATAATCATTTATTTGGGAAGAAAACAGTGTCCAATTTATTTGTTTTCCAATCATTTGTTGGTCCTCTTTGGAAATAAATCTGCAAAATGACAGAAAACTAATAATGGTGACAATCACATTCTTCATTAAAAGAAAAAAAAAAACATGTTCTTGAACAAATTATGTGCTTTATTCGGTTCATGTCATTTTTTGTTGTATTAGTGGCTGATTTCTTGTCTAACAAAGACAAAATAAATGACAGCGGTTTCAGCTCCTCATTCCGACAAACTTGTTCCTCCAAAGGACAGAGGTAAAACTCTCCATTTTCTTTCTAGTTGCCTCTAATTCAACAGTATTTGCAAGATTCTTGCGTTCGAGATATTCGAAAGTGTTCGTTAAAAGTAGAAAACGAAACAAAGAAATTGTTATAGAACGGGGTTTTGTGATCTTAGATGTTGCGTTGGCTCGTGTCGAATTGGAGAAGAAGTTGGCATTGATCAAAGCATGGGAGGAGAGTGAGAAGATCAAGGCAGAGAACAGGTAAACTATAGAGAAGTTTGTTCGTTGTTGAATTTTGGATTCTGTACTTGAAATCTTTGGAACAGGGCATACAAACGGCTCTCTGCTATTGATTCTTGGGAGAATACCAAAAAAGCTTCAATACAAGCACAGCTGATGAAGTTAGAGGTAAATTTTCATTTCTTTACTTCTTTCTCATTGATTAAGACTCGGGTTTTCGATACGAGTTTTGAAGCGTTTGGTCTTTTGTGAAACGAAAGGAGAAAATGGAGAAGAAGAAAGCTGAGTATGGCGAGCTAATGAAGAACAAAATCGTTGGAATTCACAAGCAAGGTGAAGAGAAGAAAGCAACCATTGAAGCCGAGCGAAGAGAACAGTGTCTGAAGGTCGAGGAGACTGCAGCAAAATATCGAGCTTCCGGGTTCACCCCGAAGGCTCTACTACTCAAATGCTTCAGTGGTTGAGATGGTTGGGGTTGAAAGAATAGACTCCTATCTCAGATTTGCACTCTGGTTTTAGTCTTTGTTTGGTTTTGTATTGAGTTAGTTGGAGATGACTTGCAGGTGTTCCTTTTGATGTGTAAAGATTGTATCAGTTTGCTGCGTTTTACTCACTGATCTCTTTTCTTATGATCTATGCACTGATTCAGTTCTAAATAACAGTATTGATCCATGTCTTCTGCGGCTTGTTTGCCTACAAAGCACTGGAAATTAATACCCGGATACGGTCCCAAAGAATCAGTCATGTTATTCCTTAGCAAGTGTGATAGCCCAAGCCTAACGTTACCAGATATTGTTCACTTTGGCACGTTACCTCACGGTTTTAAAACGCATCTATTAGGGAATGATTTTCACCCCTCATAAGGAATTTTTCATTCTCCTCTCCAACCGATATGGGATCTCACAATCCACCCCCTTGATGACCCAGTGCTCTCGTTAGCACACCGCTGTGTCTAGCTTTGATGCCATTTGTAACAGCCCAAAGCCACTCTCGTTAGCACACCGTTGTGTCTAGCTTTGATGTCATTTGTAACAACCCAAAGCCACTGTTAATAGATATTGTTCGCTTTGGCTCATTACGTATCACCGTCAGTGTCTGTTAGGGAAAGATTTTCACACTTTGATAAGGAATTCTTCGTTTTCATCTCCAATTGATATGGGATCTTACAAGTAAGGGTCGAGTTTTGATGGAAAGAACCACTTTTTTCTTGTGAGGTAGCATGTCAAAAATGATAGATCATATATCATCCAATCAAGCAATAGATTCTACAAGAACGGGAACAAGCTACCGGTAACGATTTTCAGAGTCGAGAACTGAATATGTGCAAGAAAGATAGTGGTTTACGGTCGAAATACAGTTCGATACCATAATGAATATTAGTTACTGTACTAGTTAAAGAACGAACCTTTTACATATAAACATATGGCTGCATATATGACACGACCAAGACAGCGACAACGAAAGGCAAACTGCATTCTTTTGCTAACAAATTTTACTTCCAAAAGGGGTCACTTACATGTTGCAAGAGGATTACGCTTCGTTTTGATGTTTAAGCAGTCAACCGAGCACAACCCGTGTCATGCTATCCTTTAGACCGATTACTTGCAGCTTTTCGTCTCGCGCAGCATCCAACTAAGTAGATCATCAGCTGGAAATCGAACTAAGAGTTAAGAAATAAAGAAAGGGAATTGAAAAGATCTGGAAGTGCTAGCAGAAAGTGTCTTACCAAGATAACAAATAGAACGACATTGAAGATCGCAACCAATCGCCATTCCGTTTTCATGTACTGTGCGACTCCGGCCCTGAATGATCAAACAATCAAATGATGATGAAACGGAGAATGAATGAAAGAATAACGTCACAAGAGATATTTACTTGCACGAATCGCAATCGTAACACTTGACTGCCTTCGAATTCTTGTATAGTTTGCAGTCATGGTTTGAATTGACAGGATGAAAACTCAAGTCATAAAATGATGCATTAACAGCAGGATAACCACACCTATCATTCATATCAGGATGCCCAAAAGATAGCATCAGTCACAAGAATTCAAATGCATAGCTTACGGCCTTACGAAAAGCACATGAATTTAGTTTCTTCTTTTGTTTATTGCTGATATTAACATAAGAAAACGAACAAGGAATTTGAAAGTTACACCTACTCGGATGGGGGTCTGCAACAACCTGCTTCAATTGGCGTCAGCTTTGCCAACTTATACTGCTTGAGAGTCTGAAATTGCCAAACAAAATGACTTCATGAAAAAGTTCAAATAGTCTCATATTCAAATCGTCCAAGCTCGAAACAAGAACCTTGTATTTTTTTGAAAGAATATTACAGTCCTCGGATTTGACGAGACAGCTTTTCAAACGCATCCAATTGTCGGTATCATTAAGCTGTAACGGTGCGCCAAGATTAGCAGAAATAAATGATCTTAATCTCTCAACAAAAACTAAAATAGCACTCACCTGTTTTAGAAACCATGTACTATAATCTTGTAGTTGATACTCCTTATACCTCATCAATGGGAAGAAAGGGGAAAATATATCAGTGTCGATGCAACAAGAACCGAACTTCGAGCATTATCAGCACCAGTTACTCTTAAGCATCCTCAAAACAAAGTTACTTACCTCAAGCCAGCAACAGAATGCCCTGAACCATTGTTTGTAACAATAAACCTAAAAGGGATTCAAATAGTTACGTTAGGTTCAGGAAGAGTACAACAATACAAACTACATACCAACTGGGAAGACACCAAAGCAAGGTTCAAGCATTCGCAAAGAGGAGGTGTGAGCCATGTAATTTTGGTGGCTAAAAGATGAGAATAACTAAGGATGTCCACTTTGATACTTCCTTTTATATCTTGAAGGGATCATGTGAAGATAACAAAGAAAATAAAAGTAAATGAAAGGAGTGAGCCATGAATGAAAGTGAAACCGTGGTTTAAGTATAGCGTAGTTCTCATCTCATGGTCTAACTTTATCATTTGTGAGATCCCACATTGGTTGGAAAGGAGAACGAAACAAGGGTGTGGAAACCTCTCCCTAACTGACACGTTTTAAAACTTTGAGAGGAAGCTCGAAAAAGAAAGCCCAAAGAGGACAATATCTGCTAGTGGTGAACTTGGGCTATTACAAATGATATCATAACTAGACACCGAGCAGTGTGTCAGCGAGGATGTTGGGCCCTTAAGGAGGGAGGATTGTGAGATCCCACATCGGTTGGAGAGGGGAACGAAACATTCCTTATAAGCGTATAGAAATCTTTTCCTAGAACGCGTTTCAAAACCTTGAAGGGAAACAATGTCATCCACTCAATAAAGACTGAAAAGCATCGCCTCTCGTGATCACACCAGCTCCTTCTTTCACTCATCTCAATCTTATTTAGAAGGCATCCCGACATAATGCATCAAAGGAATCGTTTGACAAGTACACAAAACATAGAAACATAAGTCGTAAATTTTACCTAGTAGAACATATTCAAATAGGACATGTGAGAAAGCAATGTAATTTTTTTCAATATGTTAAAGTTTAGAAACATGAGAAGGGTTGCAATCATGGGTTTGATAATGAATCTACTTCAGAAACATATACTTACGCCAGCACCGTAAACACCAGAATCCCCACCAACGTAATGCACAGCATGATCAAATACTACAAGCAGAAGGTCAAGGTCGAGCAAATATTGGGAAAATTAACATCAAATGTTAAGACAAAACATTTAAAAGGATACAATCCACAGCAATATGGAACTGTTCTTAAGAGCACCAAAAAAACCAACTATAGACCTGGTTCAAAAGTTTTGATAGCAACAATATTGGGTGAGTGAAACAGAATATACTCTGAACTAAACAAGATTGCATTCCTCAAAAGAATTGAAAACTTACACCACAAAGATGAATCCACCAAGTCCCATAACAGGAAGAGTAAGAGATTTTCGACAGCCGTCATGGTGCGTGCCCATCCATATCCCAAATATTACGACAAGAATAGCTAGAAGCTGTAACATGAAGATACAGAGTGATTTTATTGCAAGATGGGCAATCCTAGACCCAAGTAGTCTTGCTAAGACATAGTTAACTAATGCTTAAAGCCCTGCTACATAAACTCATTCTCGTATGAACTCCCACAACAGAGAAAAGGATTATGAAACTCATTGAACATATGAAAACAATTCAAAGGCAATGCAGGCAAAACCCATCAAACATACAAGAAACTTCAACAAATACATTGACAAAGACATAAACAAAACCTCATTTGCACAACATTTGAAAGGGGTGAAACTAAGTCCAAAAACATGGGAGCAAAAAACAGAACAAATGTCCACATAGCAATGTAACATATAAACACCATCTTTGAAACAAAACAAAAAAAAATGGAAAAATGAAGAGAAATCGTGCATACCATGGTGAGAAAATTGATCCATCTGATGATAAAGATGCTAGTTCCCATTCCCATTTTGCTCCTCTTCCTTTTTACCTCCTTGCTCTCAATGTCGCGGCCAGAAACAGAGAGAAATAGGTCCAAAAAGGCAGGAAAAAAAAAAATCCGGGTGTGGAAGTTTGAAGGGAAAATATAAAAAGGGAGAGTGGAGTTTCTTGAGAGCTTAGCTGTGGAGGTGGCTGGAAGCAAAGAGAGCGGCTACGCTGGGAGGAGACGGGGTGGAGTGGGGATAATGTAAGAAAGGTAATGGCATTTTCGTCAAAGGAAAAGAAGAATCACATGGCTCTATGAAAACCCTGATGTTATCCACCAATCCGACAAGACACTCATAAAAGGGAAAGCCGTGATTTTGGACTTAAATTTGAGGTTAATGAAATTATGAGTCTAAGTAGTCTTAATCATATTCTTAATAGACCAATGTTTACGCCTGTAAGAGGGCTTCCAGATCGACCCTGGTCTCTTTTGTTTGCTTTTTCTTAGTCACTTCAATTAAATCTCTTTATTTCCCATCTGGGTTTGGTTTTTCCTTAACAAAATCTTCTCTTTC
>NW_019646560.1:9576-20436 GCF_002806865.2 Cucurbita pepo subsp. pepo
TCACACCAGCTCCTTCTTTCACTCATCTCAATCTTATTTAGAAGGCATCCCGACATAATGCATCAAAGGAATCGTTTGACAAGTACACAAAACATAGAAACATAAGTCGTAAATTTTACCTAGTAGAACATATTCAAATAGGACATGTGAGAAAGCAATGTAATTTTTTTCAATATGTTAAAGTTTAGAAACATGAGAAGGGTTGCAATCATGGGTTTGATAATGAATCTACTTCAGAAACATATACTTACGCCAGCACCGTAAACACCAGAATCCCCACCAACGTAATGCACAGCATGATCAAATACTACAAGCAGAAGGTCAAGGTCGAGCAAATATTGGGAAAATTAACATCAAATGTTAAGACAAAACATTTAAAAGGATACAATCCACAGCAATATGGAACTGTTCTTAAGAGCACCAAAAAAACCAACTATAGACCTGGTTCAAAAGTTTTGATAGCAACAATATTGGGTGAGTGAAACAGAATATACTCTGAACTAAACAAGATTGCATTCCTCAAAAGAATTGAAAACTTACACCACAAAGATGAATCCACCAAGTCCCATAACAGGAAGAGTAAGAGATTTTCGACAGCCGTCATGGTGCGTGCCCATCCATATCCCAAATATTACGACAAGAATAGCTAGAAGCTGTAACATGAAGATACAGAGTGATTTTATTGCAAGATGGGCAATCCTAGACCCAAGTAGTCTTGCTAAGACATAGTTAACTAATGCTTAAAGCCCTGCTACATAAACTCATTCTCGTATGAACTCCCACAACAGAGAAAAGGATTATGAAACTCATTGAACATATGAAAACAATTCAAAGGCAATGCAGGCAAAACCCATCAAACATACAAGAAACTTCAACAAATACATTGACAAAGACATAAACAAAACCTCATTTGCACAACATTTGAAAGGGGTGAAACTAAGTCCAAAAACATGGGAGCAAAAAACAGAACAAATGTCCACATAGCAATGTAACATATAAACACCATCTTTGAAACAAAACAAAAAAAAATGGAAAAATGAAGAGAAATCGTGCATACCATGGTNCGACAGGGGTGACACTAAGTCCAACAACATGGGAGCAAAAAACAGAACAAATGTCCACAAAGCAATGTAACATATAAGCACAATCTTTGAAACAAAACAAAAAAAAAATGGAAAAATGAAGAGAAATCGTGCATACCATGGTGAGAAAATTGATCCATCTGATGATAAAGATGCTAGTTCCCATTCCCATTTTGCTCCTCTTCCTTTTTACCTCCTTGCTCTCAATGTCGCGGCCAGAAACAGAGAGAAATAGGTCCAAAAAGGCAGGAAAAAAAAAAATCCGGGTGTGGAAGTTTGAAGGGAAAATATAAAAAGGGAGAGTGGAGTTTCTTGAGAGCTTAGCTGTGGAGGTGGCTGGAAGCAAAGAGAGCGGCTACGCTGGGAGGAGACGGGGTGGAGTGGGGATAATGTAAGAAAGGTAATGGCATTTTCGTCAAAGGAAAAGAAGAATCACATGGCTCNTTAGCTGTGGAGGTGGCTGGAAGCAAAGAGAGCGGCTACGCTGGGAGGAGACGGGGTGGAGTGGGGATAATGTAAGAAAGGTAATGGCATTTTCGTCAAAGGAAAAGAAGAATCACATGGCTCTATGAAAACCCTGATGTTATCCACCAATCCGACAAGACACTCATAAAAGGGAAAGCCGTGATTTTGGACTTAAATTTGAGGTTAATGAAATTATGAGTCTAAGTAGTCTTAATCATATTCTTAATAGACCAATGTTTACGCCTGTAAGAGGGCTTCCAGATCGACCCTGGTCTCTTTTGTTTGCTTTTTCTTAGTCACTTAATGCTAGACTTTCAAATTTTATAAACAATATCTAAAACTTTATTTAATGAAATCTTTGTTTCACCCCTCCCAATCATAGGTATTTAAAATATATCCACAACCATGTGAAAGAGATCATCCTTTTCATTTGATATCATTCATATCCACCTAGAAGAGTGGGTCATGTCACATCAATTTTCATTTCAAATTTCAATAGTTCTTCCATAATCAAAATTCAAGATTTTTATCATTACATATTTAACTGTATAACTTTAATCACAGCTACAGAATGAGGGGAAGAACTTGGAAGGCTACAAACAATCTCTAAATACAATGATGTGGTTGAGTTTTAATCAACAGTAGCTTAGTTCCTTTACTTCCCCACAAGTAATAAGACTTTGGGCAAAATTACAAAGGCTTCTTCTCACTGTGAAGCAAACTGGAAGAGAATAAGATCAGTTCTAATGCTGCTCGCTTTATGTGTTTTTCACAATCAAAATTTTCTTCACAGTAAAATGCCTCTGAAACTCAAGAAACTGCTACTGTACCCTGTTGGTGCAAGTTAAGATGACAGATTTCACTGTTTCTTTATCCAATGATGTCTGAACCATCAGCTGCATAATATAATATCATATTCATATTTCAAATACCATTCTTGATTGAATACAAAAATAAAATTGTAAGATTACATGATTTTATACAGATGAAGGCTGAAGTATACTTCATTTCGACTTAAAACAGAGTTGTCGAATTGGAAGTGTTAATCAGTTTGCTGTCTGAAGATTAAAGAAGAAAGGGGGTGCTCGGCTCGTGAGTCGAGCTTATGTTTATGTAATCCAGGGTTAAGAAGTCAAACTTATGTTTGATCTACCAGATTATGAGTTTGTTAATCTCAACAACGCCATACACCTACTTAAGACTTCTAAAACCCACATTTTCAAGTGTTTCATAACCTATTCCTTTGTACAATCTGACTTCTAATCCCAAGCATCATAAGATTTTTTAGCAACACAGTAATGTTTCTGAATATTTACCTCCTGTATTTTGTTTCCAGATCGAGCAAGTAACTTGTACTGATTTTCATACATAGAAGCCATATAAACCTGCATCAAATGGAGAGTTGATGGAAAATTATCTGAGACACTGAGCTGTGCATAAGACCGTATAATTTCAAGGAACTAGCTAATACTCATTCACCAGAAATACTATAGATCACATGAAAGCTGGGAATAAGATGGGAGTAGCTAAAATCTCTAAGAATAATGAGCCACAAAATGTAAAAATCATTTACTTCTAATACTATCCTCGTGATCCAGAACAATTTCCCCTGTTTTACCTGAAAGGTTGGAGCCAAGCCAGGGCTAAGGAAAAATCGCCCTTTGAATACAGCCTCAATACCTTCAGTATTTTGCAGTTCCTTGATGAGAGATTCTACGTCAGCCCACTGTCCAAAAATAGAACTTGTAAGGAAAAATTACACTGGTAAGAGATATTTTCCTCTTGTACTTTACTGATATTCATCCTACATATAGGTAGCATAGAAATTAAGGATGCAGCAGATATGTATATAAAACGTTCATAAATGCCAAAAGGTGATTGTTAGTCAGATGATAAGTTCAGAGATAATCACCATGAACCAATCACTTGCATCGAATTAATAATACTAACTAACAAGAGAATACAAATACCTCGGTGTCCACTTCGGCTGATTCTAATCTTCCATCCATGGGATCGTGATCACCAACCACAGACTCCAATGCTTCAGCAAGCGGATCTGGCTGCATAAAGAAAAACATGGTTTCTACTCAGAATAGTTGCTAAAACTATATAGAGATGTTTAATTTATGAAGACATCTTACTGTAATCTGCTTCAACGATAAGAATATGCGTTCAAGTGAAAAATCCAACTGATGAACTTTTGCCTCGACAACCTACAAAAGTAAGATATGGAGACAAATTTCAATTGTTAAAAGAAATGGAGTAGGATGAAATTTTGACATATGAGCTTCCACAGGTAGCTCATTGGTATGTGGCCAGGTTCCACCACCATGTGAGGTTTGAGCCATATTTCCCCTTTCCCCCAATTTGTGGAGTAATGTAATGCTTTCATAAGTTTTTAAAAAAAAAAAAATATATATATATATATATATATATATATATATTCAGCTGAGTTCAAGAGTCAAGTTGTGTGACACGTTTTAAAACCGTGAGGCAGAAGACAATACATAACGAGCCAAACCGGACAATATCTATTAGCAGAGGGTTTGGATTGTTACAAATGATATCAAAGCCAAACACCAGGTGGTATGCCAACAAGGACGTTGGACCCCCAAGGAGGGTGGATTGTGAGATCCCACATCAGTTGAAGAAAGAAACGAAACATTCCTAATAGACGCGTTTTAAAACCGTGAAGCTAACAACAATACTTAACGGACCAAAGTGGACAATATTTATTAGCGGTGGGTTTGGGCAGTTATAGGTTGCAACTTGACTCTTTAACTTAGGCTCGGAGAAATTCAAAATACCTGACCAATCTTGAAGTATGATGCAGGGTTTAAAGTAGCATCCCAAGAAACCTCAGTCTGATGAATCAAAGCAGGCACTCCTTCGATCTATATCAACGAGGTTGAGTTAAAAATCTCAAAATTTTAGAAGACATACACAACCCTTAAAACAAGTAAACGTGTCCAAAAGAGCAACTTGAAATGAAGAATGTTCATATCCAACCAGAAAATGTACCACCGTTTCTTTATAAACCAAATTTTTCAAAGTGCACCACATCACTCTGACATACAATTATACAGTGTAGAAAACAAGAAAATCTTCCATTTACCTCGACAAAGATACCAAAATAAGCGATCTTCGTGATGCAACATTTGACAACATCTCCTACTTGCAGAGTAGCCTGGATAAGCAGTTAAATGAAATGAGGATACATGTTAATGCTAAAGGTTTGAGAGAATCAAAATTCTCTATTTCACTCACTAAAGAGATATGCATACAAGTGGACAGGGTTAACCTAAAATGCTGCTAAGGCATATCCAACCATCTCAGCAAAACCATCTCAGAAAACAAATGAAATAAATAGGAACTGAATAGTAAACAATGAACAGTATTGTTTCTTGCATGATATCTAATTAATCATTCTGAAAACCCAGGAAAAAAAATTATTAATTATCTTCAAGCATAATAACTTATAAAACTGAACGAGCATTCTAGCATCCGAAAAACGCTACAACAGGATAAAGTAGCTAACCATTAAACTCCTCTTTTTCTCGACCAATTCTTCCCTTTCTTTTTGCCTTACGGAAAATATAAGCTTCCTTGATTTTCTGTTAGCCAACACCACATTTACTTTGATTTTCTGCAAATATACATTCCATCAGTACTCATGAACAGTTGTGTTTGCTGAAATCAATGAGGCTTCTAAACCTGGCCGACAAATGATGACAAGAATTTGAGTTTCTCTCGATCATAAATTTGAAGAAGATCCTCCAATTTCATGTCAGGTGTAAGCTCACTCCCATTTTTTACATCAATTTCTGGATCCGACCCAGTACTAGCAAAATTCGGGCTTCCACCGTCACTAATTCCAATAATTCCTAAGTTTTGCTTGTATAGTGATGGATCCAAACCTTTCTGTCTTAGCCAAGACTCGAAAGCTAAGAACTTCCACTTGGCAGAAAGATTACGATATGGAATAAATCCTACGATGGAGCCGAATGATACCTTCACAAATCAAGAAACAATTAATGCTAAAAAGAAAAATGAACACATATAAAAGTAGGACAAAGCACTTGCTACAAAATATACTTACAACAAAACCTCGGGTAGTCGAGCTTATTATTTCCACATCAGCTCTGTCTCCTGACTTCGCCAGATCTTCTGCTTTAGTCCAGTCAGCAAGTTCATGTTCCTGCAAATTTATCAAGCACCTGGGACTTACACACTAGTGATTGAAATAAATAAGGTAAGGAAACAATAATATGCACAGCCTGACCTCCAAAGCAGGAAGAGCAGAGAAGTTCTCTGTCTCACCAGCACCAATAACATCAGGAGTCGAGGTCTCTTCTCCACCAAGTTTTAATGTTTCATTTGAAGAATAATCTACCCTGGTTAATAGTACCATGCAACCAAATTCATTTGGGTATAAAAGAAACAGAACATTACAGATCATAAAACTACAGTAGCTACCTTTTTGGTTTACCCAATAACGTAGCTTCGTTGGACAATTTTATTGTCGAATCCAAAAGATCACTAAATGATTTGCTCGAATCTGGTGTGTCCTCAATATATCCCATATCACTTGGCTCGGGTGGCCGTAATCCTTCAGATGACCAAATACAAAATTACATTTTCATAATTTTAACTAAAAATAGGTGTTTAACTTTCAAGAGAGAACTAAAAGACAAGAAAAAAAAAAAAAACCTTATAACATAGATTATTACCTACAGCAAAATAATTATTATCTATCCCATTTTCCTTTGATGATGAGGCGTCTTCAGTTTCTTCAGAAATGGCAGACACATTTTCGTTTTTATCATCAACTGTACTACTTTCTGAATGATCGAGATTTTTATGATCCTGTTCATTTTCAAGTATTGTGTTTTCACCTATTTCTGGCTTCTTAAAAAGAGTAAACCCATCAATTCGATCACTTGTTGATCCCTTACTAGCCTGATTTACAACATTCTCTTCACCAGATAGCTTTTCCTTCTCATCAATAACTTCATTCGAAACCATTGGTTCTGGCTTCCTCAACAGCGTCATATCGCTATATTTCTCCTTTGTTGATACATTGCTCATTTTCAATGATAAATTTGGCTTCATTCTTATTCTCGACGGTTTATCTTCAACATCATCCTCCTTATAAATTGTTGGTTTCCTCAAAATAACATTGGGAACCCTGCCCTTAGGACTAACTGCTGGCTTTGCAACTGCTTGGCTTGGTTTCTTTAAATCTGGTGCTGGTGGCTTATTGGCAGCTTTTAACTTCATTTCCTTCTTTAACTGAGGTCTGACCAAATTCAAACCATCAAGAGAAAGTTCCTCTACCTCGTTGAGCTTACCCTTCTTCTGGTAAAATGATTTCTCAACTTCAAGATAAGAAGCGCCAGTGTTCATTTTTTTGCTCATTATCTGAACACATGCCAATAGTTTCAATAGAATAGTGAGAATTCACCATCACAAACACAACACATTGCACACACATGAAACCATAACTTCAAGCCAGACCAAACAAACTTTAAAACACAAATTCCAAAAGCTTAAGTTGATAGATTAAGATCATTTTTATTCTTTTAATCATATTTTTAACACTCCCATCATGCAAGGGTTGGGAAATTAGCACAAAATTCAGCCATCTTGAGCTCCAAGACAATATATCCTAATCCAACAAATGATTATCCATATTAATTCAAAAGGAAATAACATTCCATGAGTGAACACATGAACTTCCCCTATGACATTGTGTTAAACTAACATATAACTCAAAAGCTTTAGCATTATTAGATTATGCCCAATACTTTTGATTGAATTTAGATTCTGAAAACCACTCTTGAGAAAGAAAAAGAGACCTTGGCCAGTGTTAATTTGGGGTCTTCGCCAATCATGCGGCCAAACTTGAGCTCCATTTGGTCCCATTTGTCGAGCTCAGCCTCTTCTTTGGAAGCAAGAACCGAAAACTTACTGGGTCTGGCATTAAAGCACGGATTTCTAACAGCAACTCTTCTGGGTCGCAATAAATCAATAGGTGTGAAGAAGGAGGAGGCCGTTAGAGCGCGACCGTCCATTCCTTGGGTAAAGGAATTGCAGTGACTAATAGACTTGCTTCACAGTTATTGATGTTATTCAACTCAGTGCAAATGAAGGTGATGAAGTTTTGGGGCAGCTTGAATTTAGGAGACTATGGATATGAGATTGAGCTACGAGCTTTTTTTTTCTCCCAGAAACTGTGGAAGTATGAAGAAGGCGATAGAAATTGCTGAAGCCTGGGACGCTGGCGTTTATCCGCCACGAAAAAAAAAAAAAAAGGAAAAAAGAAAAAAACTGAAGCCAAACGGGAAAAATAAATAAATTTTAATATTCGAATGGTAGCATACTTAAATAAACATAAATTTTTTTTAAAAAAAAATGTATCTAATTATTTAATTTTTAGCCTTAGTATATAAATATCATATTATCTGAGATATTTTATTTTATTATTTATTTTATATAAATTTTGCATTCCCGCCACAATAATAGTAAAAATTTATATGTGGGTTTGGAATGGAGATTCAGCGATGAACGACACATCCTCGACAAGTAAAACCAGGATATTTGACACTCAGACACAAACAACATATCATACATGGCTTAATTATTACAACTTAATTTGAAAACTTGTTAACCATGAGACTAGTCTAGTAGAGTTATACGCGAACAATTTTTCAAGTCAATTGGTCTATTAGAGCCACCTTCTTTTTTCAAGAAGATAGCGCCGATGGGTTTGAAAGTCATACCTGGCATAAGAATTCATAAGCAATAATTGATATGACCATCATATGATATTGTATATTGCATTCAATCCTGAGAGAAATGAGAACATTTTTTACCCAAAATAACTGTAACATCTTATTTTATCTTGGGTTTGCCCGTAAATTTGCAGGTTCGTATGTCTTAATTATCGTCGTGGTTAAGTATCTTTAATCTTTAAGGCTTCATATAAATGTGTTTCGTTGTAATTAAGATTCTGAAGACCATCCCTTTTGAATTTTTGTGGGCCTCAATTTTTGTATTCTAATATATTGAAACCAATTTGAGTAGTCTTATGAGATTTCATGTCAACCTGAGAGGTAAACGAAACATTGTGGAAAGCTCTCTCTAGTGGACATGTTTTAAAACGTGAAGCCCAAATAAGACAATATCTGCTACTGGTATCAGACATTGAACGCTCCACGGCATCATATGACCAAATTCTTTTCATAACAGATACTCCAGGGTCCTATCCAGCCCTTCAATCAACCTATTTTGTTTATGCCTCAACTTCTCTTTAATGTCTATTTTGTATGGTGTGTTAAATGATGCACTATTCTCTTCGGTCGCATTATAACACTCGTCTAACCCCTCGCATGGACAGGTGAGTGCCACTTGAGAATAGTGAATTCTCTTGTCACTTGTCACAACGTAAAGGTCACGATCTACTCTCTTTGTAGTTAGATCGTAACATTCTTATCCACTTAAATTAGTCATGGTCCTATGAATTAAGTTTTTCAAAGTCATCTTCGGTATAAAGGAGCGTTTGAATCTTTCTTAAAAAGCATTTTATATTTTGTTAAATAAATAAATAAATAAAAGAAGATAGTAAAATTTAATTAAAATGTATAAGAATCCCATCCGGATCAAATCTCATCTGGGGTCCATTAATTTAATGCATAATAACAAAGACAGACCCCATTTCAAAACCCCATAACTCCATTGCCTGCATTCAATTTTAAATGCTTTTATTTGGATAAAATTCAAATAAAGCTGCCCATTTACTTTAATTATTGACTTACACTATCTAAATATGATTTTAAATTTTCAAACTTTAGGCTTATCTTTACCATATGAAAAAAACCAGGATAATTGCATTTTATGACGTATTTAACATAAGATACAAATGAAATATTATTAATTTTGATTTCCGTGTGGAAAAGGGAGTAGTGACATTATAAATATGAGTCGCATTAAATAAGTTGTAAACTTTATGCTTACAAAAGTCAAATGTTGGAAAACGACGCTGTTTCAGAAAACTTCATACATATTTTTTCTTTTACAAAATAATAACTAAAATTATCAACAGATAAGACAGGGGCTTTCTTTTTTTTTTTTTTTTGGTTTTTTGTGGAGGAGCACGTGGGACATGGGTGGCACTTAGCAGAGTACCAAGTACCCACATTTGATAACACGTGTCAACTTTTTACTAAACCAAACTTAAAATGATTTTATTAAACTGAAGAATTTTCAAACTAAAATACGGAAAATAAGGCGCCTGATTAACTTAGTCAACGCCCAGCATATTTTCAGAAAAAATTAAAAAAAAACGGAGTTTGGAAATGACCAGACTACCCTCCCACATTTCTCGTTATATCACGTTTAGTCAACACGGTGCAGTCTTACAATATTTCTTCTCCTAAATTAATTACGGGTACATTATAAAGGGCATCCCTAACGTGCTTTCTGACCAATAATTAATTCTCTTTGCCCTTATTTGATATTTTTATATTAAATTAATCGATGATAAATTTTGGTATATTTTAAAAAACAGGCTTGTTTTATGACGTTAGTTGACGTCATAAATATTTCCAAATATAATCTTTTTTTTAATCATGTAAAATTTTCTGAATATATCAATTTTTTTTTTTAAGAATTTAAAATGTATTAACAAACCTCGTCTATTTTCTCAAAATTAATTGTTTATGGCCCTAGCAACTACTTAGGATCATGTGATTTCACATGGAGTATGAGTTTTTTATTAACAAATTTAATCACTCAATTAATCGAAACAAAACTTTCAAAAGTTACTCTTTGCAGCTCAATTTGTTTAATTAGTGTACCGCTCATTTAATAACTTACATCTAATTAGTTCAAATATTAAATTAAGTCGCTTTAATAGATATCACATCAATAAATAAAAAAAAAAAAAAAAAAAAAAAAACTCTTTATATATATATTTTTTATATTTATTTTCGGACATTAAATTTCTGGAGTTTTTTAAGTTTGATTTACATATTTAAAATTTGAATATCAAGCATAGTATAATATTTTCCATGAGATGAATTTATTGTAGTAAAACCCAAGGTTTAGACGTAAATTAAACAAAATGAAAGGGTAGTTTAGTCAAACCTCATGTCACAAACATATGAATGAGATTTTGGATCCACATTCATCTGCAAGTTGCCGGCTTTTATTATTAAAAAGACATTTCCCCATTTTCCATTTCTTCTCGATTCCTCCACTTCTTCTAATTCTTCTTCAAAAACCTTCTCCTCTCTCTCCTCCACTCAAAACT
>NW_019646560.1:30700-34694 GCF_002806865.2 Cucurbita pepo subsp. pepo
AAAAAAAAAGATCCAAGCCACACTGTTATTCAGCTTCTTAAATAAGGGTTTAAAGATTCAATTATCGACAACCTTGATCGTGTTGGAGACTTGGTCGGCTCTAAACTACGCATTCTTTTAAGTGGGTACACTTCTCCTAAATGCATTTTAAAAACGAAAGTGTGAAATGAAAAGTCTAAAGAGAATAATATTTATTAGTGATAGGCAAGCAAAGAATTTCAATAAGCAACCATGGGGCTATCATAAGCAACCCTGAAAACAACGTATACTTTGAAAGAACTATTTAAACTATTTTCATATAATTAAAATAGTTGTAACAAAGAGTATTATGAAAAGAAAAAATAGTTGGGCCAGACTTTGGGCTTCCCCAATCCACAAAAACGGCCCAAAGGGGGGAAGGGCAAAAAGGGAAAGAAGGAAGGGAAGCTTCTGGAGAAGATTTGAAGAAGTTAGAAGAAGACGTTAAAAAAGATAAAATAAAATAAAATAAAATAAAATCCACGAGGGATAAAGAGACACGCACGCTTCCTAACTTCAATCCTTCTGGTGCTTTCCTATCCTCTCTCTCTCTCTCTCTCTATCTCTATCTCTATCTCTATAATGTCTCATCTCTTGTGGACCCCACTCTTTTTTTTTCTCCTTTTTTTTAAAAAACATTTTCCTATTTCCTTCTGGAAACCACGTTTTCCTTTTTTTCTTCCCCCTCTCTTCCTTATCATTTACTCTCCTTACCCAGAAACTTCTAGAAACAACAAAACCTCTCTCTCTCTCTCTCTCTCTCTCTCTCTCTCTCTCTCTACGCGGCGGCTTTGCTGAGCTTCTGACGTTGCAGTGGCGGAGGTCATTCTTAGGGGCGGTGGTCTTCTTCACTCCTCCGATTCCGATTCCGATTCCGATTCCGCTCCCGGTTTCTTCTTTTGCTGTTTGGTTCGAGGGGAGAATCTCGTCTGGTAATAGAATAGCTTCTAATTCGATCTTCTGTTGCTCTCGTTTGACGTGTATTTGTATGTTTCATTAGAACTCCAATTCTTTGTTTGTGAGATTAAGGCGAAATCGTTCCGTTTTATGATTTGGTAGATTTGGAGTTCGACAAAGTAATTGCTCCATTGCCCTAGCCTGAATTCGACTTTTTCTTCTTTGATTTTTGTTTTTCTATTTTCTGTTTTATTCCTTGAGCGTTTTGAGTGTTCTTTTTTTAGGTTTCTAATCGGGAAGTTTAATTGATTAGATTGAGACGAAACCTCTCGATATTCGGAGATTCCTACGGTTCAGATCTGGAAGAAGCGGTGATGGCTCCGTCGCCTGCGGAGCCGATAGGCGATTCCGGAAACGGAGATTCTCAGAGATCTATTCCGACGCCGTTTCTAACAAAAACGTATCAACTCGTTGATGATCCGGATGTCGACGACCTCATCTCGTGGAACGAAGATGGATCTACCTTCATAGTCTGGCGACCTGCTGAATTCGCTCGAGATTTACTTCCTAAATACTTTAAACACAATAACTTTTCCAGTTTCGTCCGTCAACTTAACACTTACGTAAGTTTCTGCATCTTTCGACTGTTTGCCAAATTTCGAATCGGCTTTACTTTATTTTTGGATTCACTATTTTTCTTGGAAAAACGGATGATGGTTCTGTTTTATATATCTTTAATTGCCAGAATTTTGTTTTTAATTTTATATTTTCGTAACTACCGCGCAGGGATTCCGGAAGGTTGTGCCGGATCGATGGGAATTTGCGAACGATTGTTTCAAGAGAGGTGAAAAAGCACTTCTCCGAGACATCCAGCGACGGAAGGTAGCAGTGTCGGTGGCGGCTCCGACGACGCCGGCCTCCGTCTCTGTACCACTGGTGACAGTCGCAGCGTCTCCGGCGGTGGCGGCGTGCGTGATATCGCCGGTGAATTCTGCCGAAGAGCAGGTGACGTCCTCGAACTCATCGCCGATGGAATTCCAGCGAGGTACGAGCTGCTGCACTACACCAGAACTGGTGAGAGAGAACGAGCGGCTGAGGAAGGAGAACATGCAACTGAGTCACGAGTTGACTCAGTTGAAAGGGCTCTGCAACAACATACTATCGTTGATGACGAATTACGCTTCAGGTCACCAGCAGTTGGAGTCGGTGAGCGTCCGGGACGGGAAGGCGCTAGACCTCTTGCCAGCAAGGCAGATGATGGATGACGAAGGCGCCGTCAGCGACGGGATTCAGGAAGTGAGACTGAAGGTGGAGGAGGCGGTGGCGACGGCGACGGCGGAGGGAAGGACGCCGAAGCTGTTCGGAGTTTCTATTGGAGTGAAGCGCGTGAGAAGAGAAGAAGAAGATGAAGAAATGGTGGGGCCGAATCACGTGCAGTCGGAAGAATGTGAGACCGGGTCGGAGATTAAAGCTGAGCCGTTGGATGAGAACTCTGAAAATCCAGAGGGATCCGCATCGCAATGGCTAGAACTCGGAAATCAAGGCTCCTAAATGGCGTCGTCAGAGATGACTGACAAAGAAGAAGAAGAAGACGACGACGACGACGACGTCGACGATAATGTTTTCTTCTAAAAAAAAAAAGAATAAAGAGAGAATGCAGAGACAAGAGGAGACCAACCCGGCCCTAGAGAGCACGTAGAATCTCACGTGTCGAGCACGTGAGATGGAAAATACACGAACTGAAAATAAATATTTGTTTTTTGTTCGTGAAAGGGTTTCAGATCGGTTGATTGGTTGGTCCCTTGTAAAGGATGAAGCCGTGGAAAATCAACCGGCTGGGTCGGTTGGTGAAGGGGATGAAATGACGGAAAAACCAACCCAGGAAGAACGGCAATTGTGACTTTGTAATTTTCAGTTTGTAACCTCTCTTCCAATTTCTATCTTTCAGAAATTTAATTTAAAGGCAAAAAAGGAAGGAAAAGAACAACCGTCGGTTGTGTGGTTCTTTTGTTTTCCGGTATCCGGTGGGCCGATTGGAATGTGAGGTGTAATTTGTATGGGCTGTTTATGAGCCCACTGTAATGTTCCTCTTCAATTTTGGGTTACTTTCAGTAACATGCTTGGATCTTACTTAAACTTCAAAACAAAAACAAAATTATGTATTCTAGGGGCGGATGGGTGTAAGGATGCGTTCATGAAGCGCGGTGGCCCAGAGTCCAGACCATTGAGACACACGGGCATAGCCACCACTACCACATGGAATACGACTTTCAGCATTCCAAAGTAAGTCAGAGACCTTTCTATCCCATATTAATTTCTTGGAATGCTTCATACGTTATAGGCTAATTGACAACCTTAGATGTATATGCCATTTCTTAGCTATTTAATTAATCTTACTTAGCAATCACACTTTTTGTTATCATTCCATTATTATTTTTATTATTTTTATTATTTTTATTGTCAATACGAACATAATTGATATCTAATCTTTTTTTTTTCAGGAGTACAATAGTATACAATTCACTTTTTATTTTTTGTTTAGTTCAGGTGAAGAATGTTTTATCCATTAAATTATGTGTAGATGAGTATTTACTAATTGACTGGATTCCTTAAACTTTGAATCATTTTATTTATTTTAACTATATGAAAATTCCTTATAGGTATATGTTTTTGCGTGTTTTATTCCATTTTGCTTTTAGGAAAAGAAAAATTGACTACACTAAGATAGATTCTAATGCAAAGATTATAAACTAGAAGAACTAGACGATGAAATAAAATATTACACTTGGAACAAAAACAAAATAAACATAAAAAATAACCCAACAAAATACTCTTTGAGTTTCAAATTCGTATTTTACCTCTGGGTTCAATTAAAAGGGTTTATTAAAGTGAACCTTTGTAAAATATAATAAAAATAAAATAAGAACTTATGAGTCCCATCACTTAAAAACTCAAATTCTCTTGAAAGTTTGAGGTTGAAAGTTCTAAACCCTTTAGTTTGAAGTAAAAGGAAAATAAAGTAAATACGTATAAATTTCATAACCAAAGAGATCTTGAAAAAAAAAAAAAAAAAAAAAAA
>NW_019646560.1:40250-60341 GCF_002806865.2 Cucurbita pepo subsp. pepo
AGAGTAAATTGAAGATAGAGCATACAAAGATAGAAACACTCAGCACCATCTACAATCTGAACATTTCCTTTTCTTTAAACAATTTCCAAAAATGAAATAAAATAAATAAATAAAACAAATGTAAGTACAGAAGAGAGAATCCAGAGCATCAATATGGTGAAAGCTCCCTTCCACCTTACAATGAAAGGGAGTTGAAGTGACAGGTGGCAGAAGTGCAGGGGAAGGGTCCCACGCGGTGTTCAGATGAAGAGATAGGACGACACCGTTTTGATATTGGAAACACAGTACTACGAAAACGACGTCGTCCGGAAGGAACTTTCGTGTTTCAATGTAAGAAAATCCTTCCCGTTTCCCATTGGAAAGCAATCGTCCAACCACTTTGTAAAAAGCTTTATTAATTTTTGCAAAATTTATATTATTTATTAATATTTAATTTGATTTGATTTGATTTGAGATGTGACTTGTGAGTGAGTAGAGAGCTATGAGTGTGCACCACACCCAACAGCTAAGACTAAAAAAAACAAAAAAAAAAAGGATGCTTTTTGGTAATCCCAATGTCAAAAGTTCGAGATTTTATTAGTTGAGATTCTAAAGGAAATAATAGAGAATGAAATGGTTGAATTCCAAATTTGACTTTAAATCTCTTTCCAAAGTGTTTTTGGCATTAAAATTGAATTTAACCAAATTCTAAAAGATGAAGGCTACAAAAAACGAACCAGAAATCCACGAAAGGCCGCCTGGATTTTGATGGCGGCCCACTCAGCCTCGTGAAAGGCATGGGCGGGCGTCATGGTGGGCACGGACCGTCCACTATTAGTGAGCTTGACGACGGCAGCTGCGGCATGGGCGGCGGCGACGGCGGCTTCGGCAACTGCAGCGGAGGCGGCAGCGATGGCGACGGCATGGTGGTCGGGATTGGAGGCGGTGGAGTCATGGTGACGGGGCTTGGTGTTGTCCTTGTAGGATTTGGCGAAGTGGCATTTGGGGTTGAGCTTATTGGAATTAGGATTGTTGGGTGTATGTGGGTGGGGTTTTTTGAGACCGAGGAGGCTGCGGAACCATTTGAAGGCTTTGCCCATTAGAGGCTTTAAGGGGTGTGGGTTATGGTAATGGTTTGGGCCATGGCGGGTTCAGAGAAGATGAAGAGGAAATGGGAGGTTGGAGAGAGAGAGGTATGGGAATGGAAAAACAAGAAGAAGAAATGATTCTTCTTTTTGTGTTTTAAAATATAAAAAATACAAGAAAAGGAAAAAGGTTATTGTTTTTTCTTTTTCAAAAATTCAAATTAACTTGGTATCAGAGTCGGACACCGAAGCGGTGTGTCAACGAGAACGCTATGCACTTTAAAAGATGATTGAGTCATTTGTATCAACTAGACATCCAATGGTGTGAGAGTGAGGACGTTGGACGTCTAAAGGGTCGTGAGAATTCTCTATTTATAATCATTTACAAAATCTTATAATAACAAATAGATTACGAATGAAATGGAAATAACAATAAATATGTAACAGTTTGAGCCAACTCGACTTCTCTTCGAGGTTTTAAAACACTTCTGTCAATGAGAGGTTTTCACGCCCTTTGATAGTATCATACCATTGTGGAGAGTTGTGATTTCTAACATCCACGTCCTTATAATAAACGTTTCATTCTCATCTTCAACCGATGTGGGATCTCACAATACATCCCTTTAGAGGCCTAATGGCTCCACCAACGCACTATCTGATGTCTAGCTCTGATGTCATATGTAACAGTCTCAAGCCCTTCTTCTAGTAGTAACTTACTCAAGGGGAATGTCAAACTAGGTGATAACATGACAGGCCAAAGCATACAATATTTGGGCCGTTACAAAATGGATGCCCGATATTAGCCTATAGTAAACTGCAAAGGAAAACAAAATATCCTCTACAATACGAGATATTAGCCTACTCAACCATATGTACGAAATGATGAAGTTTGAATAATAGGGGTAGCAAGGATGAAAATGTGAACATGAAAATATTGGTCGGTGATTATGTGAATGAAACCCTCTAAAATTGTTGGACATGGACAAGTCATTCATCTGGGTATTAATATTGTGAGGAGGTTAGTCAATCATATATTAATTCGTAGGCCCATGCCAATCTTTTCCAACTAATTTGATTTTCAATTGACCAACCAATTATGATTTCTTCTATAAAATAATTCAAATTCAAATATAAAGCAAAAGATTTTAGATATAAATTAAATTATCAACAATCTTTTTCTCAAATTCCCAATTTTATTGACAACATATTAGGTGTTATCCATTACTATTAATAACATGAATTATTTGATCTTTCACTAAACAGTTTTAATTTTGTTCCATCTCTATCCAAATTTAAAGCCCCCTTCAAATTGATTTTTTTTCAAGTTTGACTTAGAGGTCGGGTTTCACATATTCGATTGCCAAAGGTTGCGGGTATCATACGATTTTGAACCGTTCATGGGTTAAACGGGAAAATGCAAATCGCCATCAAATCAAATTGAAAATGAATTACTTTTTTCATTGAAAACTATGTCGTCGGTCGTCCATGTCATGGTTGATACAAGTGGAGGAGCGCACCATGGTTGATGAGATGGAGAGTGAATTATATTTCTCGTCTCCGTTTAGGTCACGGAGTCTTCCCAAGAACTTCGGGAGAATGGAGAACCCTAGGTTAAACTTTAACTAGGGTTAAAAAGAGATTTGACCATTGACCCATATGAAAAACATGAGACCAGGTTGAGTGTTCGTTTACGACAGTAGAGTGAGATGGTCCAAGCTGACAGAATTAGTGTGTAAGGATTCATTGGATATGTTCTGCCACTTCCAAATCTTCCTCGGTACTTTTCCACCCGACCCAAAAAGGCCTTTGTTCTTTCGCTAATACCAGACGGTCAACATACTATCCTATCCCCTACCTGTCCCACCCAACCTTTTTTACTTGTTTTCTTTTTCATAAACATGTAGAATTTTCAAAGAATTGTCGGAATAGTAGTCACAAATCGACTCATTAATGGGTTGATTATAAGTTTATAAGTAAAAAATACATCTCTATTGGTGTGAGAGAAACCAAAAGCAAAAATCACGAGAGCTTATACTCAAGAATGGACAATATCATATTATTGTGGAAGTTTGTGATTCCTAAACCATGCTAATCAAATTCTCAAATATTGGACAAAGAAGTTGCTAGTCTCGTCGAACAAATAGTGTAATTTGTTCAAGGGCTCGAGAGAAGAAGTCGAGCCTCAATTAAGAAGAAGTTGTTCGAGGGCTCCATAGGCCTTAGGGGAGGCTCTATGGTGTACTTTGTTCGAAGGGAGGATTGTTAAGAATTGTTGAGAGCGGGGTCTCACATCGATTAAAGAGTTGATCATAAGGTTATAAGTAAAGAAGATATCTCCATTGATACAAGTCATTTTGGAAAAGTAAAGTCAAAAGCAATTAAAACTTATGTTCAAATTAGACAATATCGTACTATTACAAAGGTCGTGATTCTTAACAAAAGGAATGAAGATCATAAAGATCGAAAGACATGAATTTATTAATACGAAGGCAGCAAGCAGATTTGTGTACATCAAAGAACACATACTCTTCTGGGTTCTCACATAGCTCATACTCTTTTATGTCTCCCTGACCCCCGCAGCTATTGGTTCCTCTTAATGGCCCAATGCCGCAGCATCCTCTCTTCACTTCTTTCATACCTTTACCAAACCCAAATCAAAATAAGTGACATGCAAATACATGAATGATAGATATCCACGATAGTATGATATTATCCACTTTGCTTTGGGGAATCACCAAAGACGGCAGTGGAAAATTTACTCTAAAGGTATTACAGATCTCCACGAACGTTAAATGGATGGAAATTTACGACGGCGGTGGTATTGATGTAGTTATTACCAACGTCATAAAGGGAATCGCCAAAGACGAACAAGGGTCGAAGTTCTTGCTTTGGCAATGGCCTGCAACTGTGAGGGGAGAGGCAGCTCATTGCCAAAATGGCTAAAAATACACATGAAACCAGCTTTGATTTAGCCATATACTTTGAGATGTTATGTTTTTATTCAAATGAGAAGAAATGCTTGTATATGATTTGAGTTTTGAAAATGCAATTTTTAACCTACTAACAAATTGCTTCGTCTATAACAAAACTTTGTCGTGTGAAAAGTCGTGATTCAAACTTCCTAATAATGGATTAGGTTGGGAGAGATTTTAGTTTCTTCACGATTGTTACGTGCGTAATTTCATATATCTACTTTTTTGTTTCTTTTTAAATGTTCAAACTTCAAATTTTTGAAATTTCAAAATGTCGAGAGAAAACTAGGGATTCCCACTTAATAAGGTAGTCGGAATTGCAACATGAAATCTCGAAACATACTGCCACAACAATCAAATAAAAAGACTACGACGAAAGCACAACTACATCTCGGTCGTTATAAAAAAAGATATCGTAAATAGTAATCATACCTATATCTTAAGTGTTAACATAAAAATAGCTCAAACGTTTATATATTAGTAACCCACGTATAAATATTAAAGCGGAGATTTAAATTTATGATTTTCTAAAAATATTGTAAAACGAAATTATATTTAGATTAGATGAAAGTTAATTGTTATGGTAATTTTTATTGTTCTAAAGAAAATATTTTGAATTATTTATCAAATTTTAAAAAGTAGAAAAGAAAACGAAAATTTTGATTGTTGGTGAGGTGGGAATGTTGAAGACCAGGTCAACGATTCAGAATCGCCGGCGGCGAATTAGTCATGTCAGATTTCAGCAGCGGTCAAACTTATCGGCTTTGACTAAATTGTTTATTATTATTATTATTTTTGGCAAAGCTTTCACCAAACTCCATGCATCCATTATTACACCTTTTTCGTTCTCACTACAACCACCGACATGCTACATTACACGTAGATAAAAATGATGGAAAACTCCTACTTTTCTTCAAATTTTTCAAAGCCATGCAACTTTATGGGTCACAAAAATAAAACTTGGGTTTCTTACGTCTCAATGTTCATGTATGTAATTTATGAACTAACATTTAATTCTTCCAACACAAGTATATGAATCATATGGTACTAAGTTTTAACGCCAATCGAAATATTCTTAGTGGCAAGAGTCTTCTTTAACACACCAACCAATTATGCTGTAATAATTTTCAAACCACGTCGGAAGAAAAAGTTGCCTATTTCAATATAATTTTGTTCTTTTGTATCTCGTGTTCATGTATGTTATTAATAAATTGGAATTGACTTTTTGGTACATGACAAATAAGTACATGAATTATACAACTTTTTTTTGTATGGTTTGGTAGTTTGAAAGAGACAATATGAAAATATTGTATAGTGAAGTTCTTGTAGAGAATTATTTAAGAATACGTTTGGGATAGGGCAACAAATTATGTTCGACAAAATAATAAAAAAAAAATTAAACAATCAGAATCAAGACGAGAATAGATAGGGTATTGAGACATCTTAATCAAATAAGTCTTTAGAGACTCGTTATCATTGAAGGTCTTATAAATTTAAAATTTATCATCAATTTGATACCTTTGTTCAATTGTTCATTAGTTGCTTAGTAACTATATAATCCCTAAATTTTGGAATTTAATAATTATACTCTGTATCCGTAACATATATTCTTTTTTTTTAGGAAAAGAAAATGACCTTTTTAGGAAAAGAAAATGACCGATTGAACATCAATGGGTAATTAGATGTCGGTGTGACTGTTGATATATGTTCGTGTATATATGAGATCTTGTATAGATGTATTTTAGTTGAAAGAATCAAGCTGAAACATTTACAAATTCAAACAATATTGTTCTAATTTAGCCCTAAGAAACAAAGTAAACATTGTTTTTTAATTATTTTTATATTGACATATAATATCAAAATTATTACTCATCATGACTTTGAAGAGTAAATTGAAAAGTGATTCTAAATAGATTAAAAGATAAGTAACTTTTCCAAACAACCAAACCGATTAAGATTCATTTACTAATTAAAAAAAAGAAAAGAAAAGCAATCCCAACAGGGGCCTAAGTAGGTGGTAATAAATATTTTGTTTTTGTTAGAGCAGTTCCAAGATCACTAGAATTCTACATGGATATTGGATCTCTAGACCTCTAAAGTTGTACAATAAAATTGGATAGCCGAGACGATTTTTCTTTTAGGTTTCGCGTGCTATGACTTAGCTATCATGAAAGCTTCACTGCAGACAGCTTCCTCAGTTTCCGGTCGTGATTCAGCATTGTACTTACGCTCTCAACCACTAGAACGATCTGTAAGGAAACAGGTAGTGGGCCCAGAGAATTACTGAACATATAACAAATTGGTCTAAAGATCATCTATACAAGTAATCGAATGACAACAAAACCATGTTCTTGACCGAAATATGTCTGTCCTAACAACAGCGATTAGTAGTGACTAGAAAGCAAGATAGGCACAGCTTTTCGTGTATTAGGTCCAAGCAGTGATATGAATGCAAATTATATTTTAAGCAAGTGGAACGTGGAGAATCCTAGCAGTGATATGAATGCAGATTATATTTTAAAAAAGAAAGACCAACCTGGAAGCAAGCATAAGCCATAGCGTTTGCAAAATAGAAATTTGCATTGCCAGTCCCCTGCAATTTCGTGATGTCATTTAGTTAAAAAGAGATTCAAGTCTTTCCATGTTTCTGTTCAAATCAGGATGCAAAGAAGGCATACCCTCCATATCCAAAGATTGTGCATTACAGGGCTGAGCAGTGAAATCCCAATATACCCGCAGAACAGAAAGAATGAGAACTCCAAATCTGTATGAATAGCATTGGACATTAATTAAAAGGTGAAGATTCAAATCAGGTTGAAAATACAAGTGACCAGAACCGCATGATTACTCACCAACTAATTCGTATACAAACAATCCCATAAAACTCAAGTACAGAGCTGAGTCCCCTACCTATTGGAGTCAAAATGACAAGACAAGATTGCTTATTAAACTCGCATCATCCTGTAGTCAGTGCATGATACTAAAAAATCAAAAGAAAGTCATGCAACAAGACGTGAGGATACCGAAGGATAAGACTTCAACATTGCAGAAATGGAAAGAAGCACAAAAGCCAGAAACAAGGGTCGATGGTGGAGACGAACAGCCAATGGTGTTATCATAAAAAGAATATTGATATGGAAGACTATTAAATAAAAATCCCTGAAGAACTCAAACACTTCAGCAAAAAGGTACCTGAAAACAGCATTAAAAAAAATCAGTTGGAAAGTCACGTGTAAGACTTTATGTATAGGTTTCATTTGTAACCAACTAGTATTTTGTTGGACTCACCATAGAACCCCAATATTTGGAGACAAATCTTGCACAGTGAGAAGAAAGCCATATGTACTGCAGAAACCAACCACACATTTATAGCCGAGTAAGAAATATGGTTGCAACTCAGATAAACACTTCAAACTCATGTTACTTGCATGGTAATAAGAGTGGTTACTTAGAAACGTGAAACCTTGATATAAAAAAATTATAAATAAATAAATCAAAAGAATAAAAGAAAAGGAACCAACTTTCTCACTGGTGGATTTAACTTCCAGGTTGTTGACCTTTTCTTTTCATATTAATGAAATGAATATACACAGTATTTTGGAAACTGACTAGCATTCAGCCAAGTGACACCTCCCCATCCTTAAAGACTAAGGAAGGGTGAAGGAGGACCTGAAATGTGCATATTCATCACTGACCTATCACAATCGCACTTGTGTACTGGGTGAAGTAGGCATATGTTCATTTTGGTATGAGAAATGCGAAGTGTCAACGGGTACATTAATAAATATATGGCAGAAAGTTCTAAATAAAAAATCCATACCTTCTAAACATCTCCCAGAGTCCACCAAATTGTTTAAGAGATACGCCACAGAGAAGCAGCAGATACACAGAAAATAAAGAAACCCATAATAAGAAATACATGACTGGTCTCAATGAGAAACCATTTGGTACTTCAGACTGATTGATCACTTCCTCCTGCTGGCTACAGCTATCACGTGAAGGTCCCACAACAACTCTACTACTACTCCTTTGCAAGAACAATTTCCTAGGAGGAGCATCTAAGCCATTACCTAGTAGAAGGACTACCTGGGGGGAAGAAGGAGAACATAGCAACTATATTAGAAGAATCCATGAGCAAGCAAATTATATATTGTCTTACAAACACCCAAGACAGAACAATCATACCGGAATTATAAGAATTATAGGATAAAGAGATAGATGAGTCGCCACCACAAATCCAAAAGCAGCCAATGGAACTTGTCCTGTACTACATTAGATGCATCTTATCAAATGAATGGTTCAAAATAACCAAAAAGAAAATCATAACAAAAATAAATGTATATTTTCAGTAACAAAAACATGCAATCAGTGTAATGGTGGTATGAAAAATGTCAATTTGCTGGTGCTTCAATATGAACAGCAAACCTTTGAAGTTTTGGTGAAATTCACGTGTATGACTCTTGTCTATAAATTATGCTTTTTCAGAAGGCGGAAGAAAAAAGATTGTCATTACAAAGCAAAGATTGCTAATTTCTTGCCTTTAGATGCTCCATAGAGCGTAAGCACAATGGCTAGATTTTCGATTGGAGATGTGGACAAACCCACACATGCAACAATTGTGAAAGGATTCCACAGGTACACAAGAGAAGCAATATCTCCAGCTGGGAAGAACTCTGCTAACATTAAACAAATAATGACATTACTCATAAGCCAATAAAAGAAAGGAATGTAGCATTCAACAAGTTGAAATCCAACTCGAAAGGCAGTTCTCATTTGAATGACAATGACATACAACTATAAGACAATCCAGATCTATAATTAAGTCATCCAGAAAACAGAGCTTTCCCCTTCGTAATTTTATATTCATCAATGAAATTTCTGTTTCCTTAAAAAATATTATTATTACTACAGCAACCAAAAAGACCATGTTTTCATGTGTTTCTCCCAATTTCTCCCTTTGTAAGTGTGAAATATCAATTTCTATGGAATAATATAATTGTCAATTCTCATTTACTTACAATAGTTATAAGGGACATTTTTTAAGAATAAAAAAGGTCTAATACGTAAAAGTGAAAAAACTTATACAAATAATTAAAATATAATTATAGCCAATAAATCTAACTATGAAAAACATCACAAACATAAACCAACAGTAAGAATTGAATATCCGTATTGCTATATCAACCTAATAAGTGATTTCCAAGTCCTCACTTCCCAGCTCCATCATTTAGAAAGAATCTACAGTAATCATATAGGTCAAGACAGATATAACTAGATAGTGAAACTGCAATTGTGCGCTTCCCTTATGTAGAAAGGATTTCAATTCTAAAGTCCACTAACCACATCCATTCAAATTGACATAGTTGTCTGAACGTACGAGTTATATTTGAACTCAATTGGGCATTGAACATTATATTATCTTCTATACAAGGTTTAATACATCTCAGATCAGCACCATGCTGAGTAACTGATTTCTGTATCATGCTTCAACAGTTCAAAGGAAACCTATATCCAAAGGCATTAGATTGCATCTTAAACTTACTTCATTTATTCAGAAAATACCTGTTCTTTAAGAAGATTATAGAACGAGAATAGATGAAAGTCTGAGGGCCAACATCTTATTCAGTTTCAGGGGAGTTTTCATTTCAAGCAAATAATGGCTTTCTGTGATATTTGTATTATCAGAAACAAGTTTCAAACGAAAGGAGTACAGAGAATGCAACAGAAATTTACAAAGCAGAGTTAAAATCAATACAAATTACTTCAGCGTACGAACCCAACCTTATAAGAGAAATGCAAGATGACAATTAATTGTGGTTATAATTTTCGTGAAGTAATTTTTTAATTACTATAAGCTATATATAGGTTATACTATGGTTATCGCGATATATTGTTCATGGATAAAGAGTCAATAATCATCTTTAAGATGTTCATGGAATCCTAAAGTTTGTAAAAATATATTCCAAATAGAATTCCTAGAAGTTAATTTTAAAATTTATGGCATAGCATTTAGATCCCTGACGTTACACAGGAAAATGTCAAGGAAACTTCACCCTGTATTTTTTAATTAAAATGTCCTAACTTGTGGGATCAATGATCATATCTGATCTCTCCTTTCCGTCACTAATGATTGTATGCAGTTCAGTCTTAACTAGAATAAAGATCGGCATTCATTTACAGTGCATCATATGCATAATTTTCAATCGCATGTCAAGTACCTGAGTTTTTTGATAGGTTAACCTTCAGCAATCTCAAATTCCGATAATATGCCCTCTGAAGATTCTGACCGACTGCACGAATAAGCAATGCACTCAGAACATCTGCAACCACAAAAGCAAAACTATGCAACAATACATTTATATTAACAGCCTGAATAAATAACAGAACTATCATTAATTAATGAAAATCTTAGGCCTTGAAGAAATCACAAATAATTTAAGTACAAAAAGTGCACAGCAGAAATGCTAAAAGAAATTGGACTTCACTGAAACCCATTCACTTTCAAACCATTGATAACAACCTTAAAAGTGCATAAATCAATCTTAGGGGCGAACAAAAAAAGAATTCAAAATTCACCTGCATAAAAGATGGTCTGGTTGCCCTTCAATTCTGCATCACAAAAATACAACTATTATTGAATGTCAGAAAACACACCAAACTTAGGCATTATACTCCGAGCACTTGCAAGCTCAGGATCCTAGTAATTCAGAAATTCTGAAGTTACCAAATTCATTTTCACGGGCTTCAAACTCTTCAATTTAAGTATGCAATAAGAAAAACGATAGAAGAAACGAAAAACTAATCAGCTTCAGGTTCTTAGCCATTATAAATACAAAACACAGACACCTGTTAAACCAACAAGGAGAAAAAAAAGCCTCCATTGAAGTACAATGTTACATTTCTTTTGGAGGTTGGTTTCTACCTTCTGACAGTCAGTGGCCCTAGAAGAGACAGTAACAGAGGAGAGCCATGGTACATAGATCCTGCTCAGAAAAATAACCAAATTCTCAAAATTATAAGATAACCATCTACAATCAGCCAGCTTCAGAAGCAACATTTGAATTGATAACGAAAGGAAAACAAGGAAACCTGCATAGGGAGACATTGACGACTGCTTTAACCAATAGCCCTCAGCTACTGCAAGACATTTAACAATCAACAAGATATCATGAGCATAAACTAAGCTAGAAACCAATCATAGCTCGAATCTCAAAAGAAAAGAGNTAGAATCTCAAAAGAAAAGTGAGTAAAATACGTCGATGAATGCTGGTTAGAGGTGTGGAGACTTCGGGGCGAGAGGACAGATTCAGATTGGGAAAATATATCATAACGATCCTAAAAATCACTGACAATACCATCCATATCCAAAAGTTTCCCTTCCTTTTCTTCTCCTCCTCTTCGAATTGTTCCTTCGCCGCCATTTCCAACTCTTCCGTTCTCCTTCTTCAACAAGTTACTGAAATGGAGGATTCCTTCTTCAAACTTCAGCACGGTTTTTCGAGAACCAAAGGTTTTGGGCGGTCGCAGATCGGGGGCTTCAGCTACCGGCTACCGGCTGCCTGCTGCAGATGGTATCCATTTTTAATTGGGCTCGGCTGGCGAGGCCCAATCACTCGTTCTAAAAATATTTGGGCCAATCGTTATGGGCCCAAATTGCATTGGATGAGGGCTATTTGGGAATTTAAGAAGATGTAAATAATGGTTTAGTCTTTAGAACGGGAATGACAATATATAAAACAAAAGTAATTAATATTAAATAAATCAAATATTTTTTTTTTACCAGTTTTGAGGTAATTAATCTCTGAGTAACACGTCTAAGCTTAATTTCACAAGATTTTATAAATGAGAGTTATATTTCGTCATTTAAGTTCACATTAAATTAATCATGGATATATATTTCTTAAATATTATTTGATTAAACCTTTAAAAGTTTCACGTGAAACTTAGATTAAAAAAAGAACAAAAGAGATTAAATTATTGATCATGGTTAAGGAGGTTTGATTTATTAATTATTTTAAGCCTAAAAGTTGGAAAAGAAATACATAAGAAAAAATGAAAGTAAATAAAGAATTGATATTGGTATGCCACGTGGTACAGAATTTGAGACAGGAACAAATATTTGCCGGCCAACTTCCAATAAATTGTTTTATTTTCCATTTTTAGAATCAATATCGGCTGTTGGAATATGGGAACTCAAATTGTTTTTATTTTTTTTTGTAATCACGATAAATAATAATTTCATTTTTTTTTTCTTTTGAAATTTGTGAAATACACACTTGGATACCGCGATTTGACAGCCGATGATTCATGTGTGACTCAAAGTAAAACAAGGCATGTATTTAAACAGGGTTTGATGAGGGAATAAAATGTGACTCGATTTAATGCTTATATATACTTTTTTTCTTACTTTATTTACTGAAACGCTTGCCTTTTAACAATATCTTCTCATATATCATGTGTTTCATTTGGCATCTTTTTCGAATATTAGTCATAAAAGATCTCTTTCAATTTAATAACATTCATTTACACGCTTATAAATCTTATTAAATTATATATTTTCTTTATTTTATTGTTTTGATGTTGTTTAAACAAGTCGCTTTCATTACCATTTTTGAATGACAAAATTGTGTTTTATGTATATATAAACAAAAAAAAAATAAAAAAATAAAAAACAAACAGCAAAAACAATGTGGGGAGAAGCTAGAGACGCTATTGAAGAACAAAGTGTCAAGTGGAAGGGAAAGCGAAAAATCGTGAAGTTTATTTAGTCAACTATATGAGAGCGTATTCGGTTGCATGTTTTTTAAAATAAGGATCTAAATTTGGTAAAAGAATCCGTTTATTCAAATCTACATTAATGCTATCATGATGTGTTTCTATCAAAGACACACATTCAGATGGCGTGTTTCGGGTCAGACAAATATTGTTCAAATTAGTAAACAATTTCTTGTATCGACTCTATTTTTCCGGATTCTCGTGCATGTAGCCAGATCACTATCCTTGGGAGTATCACCTCAACTACAGCCTCTTTCCCAGCTTTACTACCCTAATACCCGTTTAAACAGTCTCTTTTAATTAGTGTCCAAACTTAACATGTTTGCCAAAAATCTCATCTTCAATAATCTCTGTTTACTTACCTGTTCTTATTTAAGAACTTATACCAACATAAAACCCTAACTACACTAACATATTCCACGAGCACAACCATTACACACCTCATCTAAATAAACAACACTTATGGAAGAAACTAGAGAGCAACTCAATTTATATTCATAATGTTACAGACGATAACACGATTAATAAAATTGGTTCTCTGTTCGCCTATCAACGATGCACCTTTCTCCTCCTCCTTGGACCCTATACAAAATGACACAAACTCGATTTGTGTACCCAAAACCCGAGAGAAAAAAAGAAAACACACGACATTAAAAAAAACAAAAAAAAAGACTGTAGCAAACTTCCTAAATCCATCCGTCTTCATTGATGGGCTTCTTCACATCACACTTCCAAATCGCTTTCAACCATTGAATTCAAACGTCCATTTCTGTCGTCATCATTCTCAAATGTCTCATTTTGTTCGACATCCTCACCATTTTCAATCTCCAACGGACCGGTTCTAGTCAACTCCTGAGCCCTCTCGGCCTGTTCTTCCCAATTGGTCCGAGCCAGCGCCATGAGCATCGCCATTGCACATGAGGCCTGCGCCGCCAGCAGCCCAATCCACAGTCCTTTGAAGTCCCACCCGCCGTAGAAGCTCAACCATATCGCAATCGGCATTCCCACCATGTAAAAACACACCAAATTTATATTCGCTCCCAATGTTGGCCTCGCTGTCCCTCTCAAAACCCCGCAGGTTGTCGTCTGTGGGCAGTTCCCCAGCTCGCAAAGTCCGATGATTGGGAGGACTAGCGATGTCAATTCTATGATTTCTGTGTCATTCGTGAACATTGTGGCCCACAGTTTTCGAACTTTGAAAGCGAATACCAATGCTGAAAGGCCAAAGAAGAAGCTGAAACAGAGCCCAACAATGGCGGCTAATTTGGCTCTGTTTGGTTGGTTTGCTCCCAATTCGTTTCCAACTCTTGTTGAAACTCCAACGCTTAGTGACGATGGGAAAATGTAGATTAAAGCTGTGGTTTGAATCAAAATCCCCATGGAAGCCACTGTTGATTGAGGATTCATCATGAACCCACTTAGCATAATCATGATTTCGTACCACCACCATTCCAAACAAACCGAAATACAGCTTGGAATTGCTAACCTAAGAAGCGACTTCCACTCCTTCAAACACTCCGACGAGAATCCCGGCCAGGAATTCTTGTACACGCCGAAGACGAGGATGAAAATAATCACCGATCCGACGAGGTTGAAGTTCGTCCACACAGCTCCCAAAGCGACGCCGTGAATTCCCAAATCGAGAACAGAGACGAGAAGGTAATTAATTGGAACGTGAAAAAGAACTGACAATGCAACGCAGTAAGTGAGAGGGAGGTTAATTGATTGACAACGAAGGTAAATTCGTAAAGGGTGAAGAAAAGACAGAGCAATTAAATCAGGGATAGAACAGAGGATGAAGGAATGAGCTTCATTGGCAATATCATCCTCTTGTCCACAAAAGATCAGAATTTTCTTCATATTGAGCCACAAAAACGAAATGGGTATTGAAGAAAGGAGAAGAAGAATGACTGTTCTTTGAAGGGCAAGGCCCAAAAGTTTGAATCTTTTAGCCCCAAAAGCTTGGCCGCAGATGGGCTCCATGCCAGAAGCCAATCCAGACAGAACAGAGTAGCCAGTGATATTAGCAAACCCAATTGCCAGCGAACCGCCGGCCAAGGACAAATCGCCCAACTGGCCGAGGAACAACATGGAAATCATGGAACGAGAGTACATAAAAAATCCGACAAAAATCATCGGAAGAGCGACGTGGGCTATAGATTTGCACTCCGAGAGAACAAGACAGAGAAATGGATATTTGTCTGCTACTGTCGTTGAAATGGTTGGGTTTTCGGAGATCAGAGGAGCTGTAAGTGAATGATTAGTTGTCGGACTATTTGGTTGGTCGGAAAGTAGAGGAACAGAAGAAGCAGACATTGTCGGAAGCAAGTTTTTTGAAGGGGGATTATGAAATTGGACACCCAGAAAGAAACAGAGAGGGATTTCTAAGAAAGACCAAATCTGAAATGGGTGACTGTGAAGAAGTTATTAGGGTCATGGCCGTATTTATAGCCTACAAAATTCCACTTTAATTTATGAATCAACACATTAATGAGCATTAAAACAAGGTTAAAATAAATTAATTACAATATAGTCATTAGATAGAGTTATAATTTTCTGAAAATAAACCGCATATTCATGCATGGCTGATGCTATGCTTGGCTTATTTCCCACTTGTTAAATTCCGGGAATGATGGCTTTGGACCCACGCCGTTTTCCTTTTACTTTCTCATTGTCTTTTAATTTATATATTATGATATCTTCATATGAAATTACCTTAATAGAATTAACGGGACGTCACGCCTTCTTCGTATCGAAAATATCATATCAAGTCTTCCTCTAACTCGCTACTTGAATTTGAGTGAAATGAGAAACATGAATAGTCTATTAGAGATCATTAAAATATAAATTGAATCAAATAATTATAGAAATGAAAATAGTGCGTTAAAAGATTCAAACTTTAGAAACAGAATTAATGTGTTATAGATATGATTGAATTTCCAAAAAAAACAACACCAAATCCAAGAATAAAATTGAATTTTCGAGGGTGTATGAAATTCTAACAAAAACAACCACTATATTTTATAATGATTTTCTTTGTCTTAGAATTTTTAACCAGATATGATATTGTCCACTTTGAACATAAGCTCTCACGATTTTGCGCTTATTATATAAAACAAAACCCAATTTAAAAGGTTAAAAAAACAACCATTAAAAAAAAAAAATCATGTAAATTGAAAGAAATTATTAATCTGAACAGAGCTAAGAAGAGGAAACAAACCCTAAACCCTATTTCAAAAACAAAACCCTAATCCAAAATCTAACCTATCCCCTAAACCTATTGAACTAAAAAAATAAACATGAATCAAAAAAGCAATAGAAACAAACGAATTTCAAACCAAACCCACTTTAAAAAATTCTAATCCGAAGAGGCATGTGGGGTTTCAGTTGCCTGAGTTTGAGTTTGATCTTGGCTCACATATTTTCCCCAATACGGATGTTTCTGCCAAACAAGAGTCATCTCTTCAATAGGCACACCCTTTGTCTCCGGCAGATACTTATATATGAATATGCTCATCACCACCACGAAGAAAGCAAAAAATATGAACATCCCAAATTTCATGTGGCACAGCATAGCCGTGAACACTTGAGCAACCACAAAAGTGAAGATCATATTCACCGAAACGTTCACACTTTGAAGGGCCGATCGAACCTCTAGAGAAAATATTTCACTTGGAACCAACCATCCCAAAGGCCCCCATGACCAAGCAAACCCTGCAGTGTATATGCATATGAACAACACCACTGCCCCGGCATACTCCTTCGACAATTCCCCGGCGACCCCGTCGATGCCGAACTTGTAAGCGATCATAGCCGTAACCACAACTTGAGATATGAACATTTGAGTACCACCTTCAAGGAAAAGAACCCTTCTCCCAAATTTATCAACAAGAAAAATGGAGACAACGGTGGAGAGGCAATTGACTGTTCCAGTAATCATGGCGGAGATTAAAGAGGCAGAGTTTCCAAATCCAAGTGTTTTAAACAAAACAGGAGCATAGAAAGTGATGACATTGATTCCAGTCAATTGCTGAAAAAATGGGATGGCTATTGCCATTGCAAGCTGTGGCCTATATTTTCTTTTGAACAATGCACTCCATTGGTTCTTCACTTGCTTTGATGCGTCCCTAGCTGCCACCAAATCGGCTAGCTCGGCGTCTACGTCGTCGACTCCTCGAACTTTCTTGAGAAGCTCCTTGGCCTCGTCGTGGCGGTCACGCTCGATTAGAGAGCTCGGGGTGTCGGTGAGGGTCATGGAGCCGAAAATTATGATCATGGCTGGGACCATGGCTCCTCCAAGGCTGAGCCTCCAACCCCAACCTCCGGGGATCAACGAGAAGGCGTAGTTGAGAACGTTGGCTATTAGAATGCCAATTGTGATCATGAGTTGAAAGAGATTGTTGAGAGATCCTCTGTATTTATAAGGCGCCATTTCGGATAGATAAATTGGCACCGACTGCAAAACAAAATAAGAATATTGTTAGGAATCACGATCATCCAGTTCGAATATAATTTGATTTTTGCGAGCAAAAGGGTTATATTAGAAACCTGATTAGCGCAACCAATGCCGAAACCGAGAAGTAAGCGGCCGGCGATGAGCATGGAAACGGTTTGAGCAAAGCCGTTGAGAAGAGCACCGGCGAGAAACAGAATGCCGCCCATGAGCATCGTAATTCGACGGCCACACTTTCGACTGACGGTGGCGGCCACCAGGGAGGAGACGAGAGCCGCCAGATAAAGGGAGGAGGTAAAAAGAGTCAAAATTTGACTGTCAAATTTACAGTATTGATTATTGGATGGATCTGTGGATGTTTCTTTTTCGTATACGGCTGGGAAAAACTTGGATAAGAATGAATCCATGGAGGTCACTCCACCTGAACAAAACCAAGACAAACACCCATTATTATGATTATTATTGTATTATAATTATTAATTAAAAGAAAGAAAAAAAAAATGGAATTATTAAATTACCTGAGATACCCAAATCATATCCAAAAATTAACCCGCCAGAGGCTGCAATGAAGCAGGTATAAAACACTTTCCAGGTAAATTTTCCTGGATAATTTTTTCCTGTCTCTGAAACCACCGTAATTCCACCCGCCATTCTCCAAAGAAAAAAAAATTGTGGGAGGAAGGGATAATGTTATTGGGTAAAGATAAAGTTACTGGGCAGTCTTTATTTATACTAAAAATTATGATAGGTAGTTAGATTTTGAATTTCAAATAACAGTTATATTTGATTGGGTCATATTAAAATTTATAGTCGGTTCTGTTAGATTTTATTTTATTTTTATTTTAAATAACAATTTTTTTTTTTTAATTTATTTATATTTTAAATATTTTATTACGATTTATAATTATCTTTTAAAAATTTATTTAATTATTCATTTGTTATACTTAAAAATATTCTTTTAATCACGAAAGAAATTGATTATAAATTTAAATTTATAGTTAAGATTGATATATTTATTCAATAACGAATCGATTTCATATAGTTAGACTAGTTCCGATTCAATTTAATGTAAAGTTGAATCCAAAATTAATATTCAATAAATAAAAATTCTTTTATTTAAAAATTAATATTTAGTAAATAGTTACCTTCTATCTTAAATATTTTTGTTAAATACAAATTTATAATGGTAGAAGTTGGAAAAAAAATCGAAAAAATAAGAGAATACTCAAAATTATTTAGAGTTCATAATGTATTTTTAAATTACTAAAACAATATTCATACACACTAATTATTAAATTAAAAATAGAAAGTAATGAGGAGAAGTTGGTACAAACTTTAATTTTTTTTTTTTAATATGAAAATGGTAAAATAAATAAATAAGTAGATATTGAGTGATTTATTTTATATGAGAACGTGTGTTTAATTTAAATTTTAATTTCAATGAATGAGTAGGTACAAATTTAAAGTTAAAAAAATTATTCAATACTTTTAAAATTAAACAATAAAATAAATATTTAATTAAAAAAAAATTATTATAATATTGTGGCTAAAAATCAGCCACGTGAATTCAATTCTAATTTTATTCATTCTCTACCTCATGCTTAATAAAAAAAAAAAATATATATATATATATATATAAAGGTGAAGTCAATGAATTTGTTTGATATTTATAAGCACTAAATATGAATAGAACAAATCCAAACCAAATTGACTGTCTTTTTTTAAACACCAAAATTGTAATGATGAAGAAGACAAATTGTGTTCGAATTTCAATTCCTAAATATTAAAACAAATTCATTAATTTTTTTTTTTTTTGTTTATCATGTAATTCTGTCATGGCTTCTTTGACTTCCTCTTCTGCGTCATCTTCATCGACCAAGAAGCATCCTTTGTACAGAGGAATTCGGTGCAGGGGTGGAAAATGGGTGTCGGAGATCCGGGAGCCACGTAAGACGACACGCATATGGCTCGGTACATTTCCGACACCCGAGATGGCTGCCACAGCTTACGACGTTGCCGCTCTCGCTCTCCGAGGTGATCAAGCCATCCTTAACTTCCCCTCCTCTGTTGCCTCCTATCCTGTTCCTGTCTCCACCTCCCCGCTTGACATACGCAATGCTGCCGCCGCCGCCGCCGCCAATGCGTTGAACAAAGTTGAGACTTGCCGCACTAACATTGAAGATAGTGGTAATACGGCGTCGTTCGTGGATGAGGAGGAGATTTTTGGGATGCCAAGTTTGCTGGCCGACATGGCGGAGGGGATGATGGTGTCGCCGCCAAGAATGAACTCTCCGCCGCTGTCTGATGACAACTCCGATGGAGCGGAATGTTTATGGAACTATTTTTTATGATATAATTAATGTATGTTAAAAAATAAAATGGATTCATTTTTTAAAAAAATTGTTTTTTTTTTTTTTACTAGAAAAAGTGGTTTTGGTTTAGTGGATTAATTTTTTATTTATTTATAAACCCAAGTGTGAATTAATTAATGATTTTAATTTCTCCAATTTCAGTAAACATTCACATACTCCACTACTTGCCTATGGTTTGGTGGGAATGAGATCGCATTAAATATATGAAAATTTAATTTATTTTTAGTGACCAATAATTTATACCATAATATAAAGGGACCCCTTAACTAAATTAACTATAAAATATCTCCCAATAATAAATGGATGAAATAATATTAAAAACCCTTTTGTCAAACTTTTTGCGTGGAGAAAAAATAAGATATATATATTTTTGCCGACCTCAAATCTCAACTTTTTACGACAGTGGCCGCACTCGACAAAAGCCTGTCGGAAATATCTATTCTTAATAATAATAA
>NW_019646561.1:0-1234 GCF_002806865.2 Cucurbita pepo subsp. pepo
GAACCTCTAGCTTTGCAAATTTCAGCATTGTAGGCGCTTATTAGGTTGGGAACTGAATTTCCGAAACTGGGGCGTTTACGGTCGCATTCTGGGGCGGTAACAAAATGTCGGCTCCCCAGGAGCAAGGATTTTTCGTGCGCATGCAAAATAAATATTTATTTGCATAGCGGTGGGGAATGCCCCAATTCGATGGTTTGGAACCGACTTTGCGACACCCGCGCGTTTTCGGTTGCAGTCTAGGGCGGCTTTGAAATGTCGGCTCCTCGGGAGCCAAGATTTTTCATGCGCATGCAAAAAATATATTCTTGGCATTGTGGTGGGGAATGCCCTAATTCGATGGTTGGAAAATGAGGTTGCGACACCGGCACGTTTTGAGTCGTGTTCTAGGGTGGTTATGAAATGTTGGGTGGCCAATTGCCAGGATTTTTTGCGCGCATGGGAAAAACATATTTCTTGACGTTGTGGTGGGGAATGTCACATTTCGTTGGTTGAGAACCAAAATTGCGACACTGGGGCGTTTTTGGTCACGTTCTGGGGTGGTAACGAAATGTCGGCTCCCTGGGAGTTGAAATTTTTTTGTGCCCATGCAAAAAAAAAAAAAAAATCTTTGCATTGTAGTGGGGAATACCCCAATTCTATGGTAGGGAACCGAATTTGTGACATCAGCGCGTTTTCAGATGCGTTTTGGGGCGGTTCCAAAATGTTGGCTACCCGGGAGTCGAGATTTTTCCAAAATGTGGTGGGGAATGCCCCTTGGGAACTAAATTTGCGACAGCAGCACATTTTCGGTCGCATTTTGGGACGGTAACAAAATACCAGCTCCCTCTGAGAGCATGAATTTTTCACGTGCATGTGAAATAAATATTTCTTGGCGTTGTGGTGCGAAATGCCCCAATTCGATGGTTGGGAGCCGAATTTTGCGCTTCACCTGCGTTCTAGGGTGGTTTTGAAATGGAGTGGTTTTTTCGCTCGTTAGTGAAAAAATTATGTCATGGCATTGGGGTTGGGAATGCCCCACCGAGATGGTTCGGAGCCGAATTTTGTGTTTCGCTTGCGTTCTAGGGCAGTTTTGAAATGGATCGGTTTTTTCGCTCGGTAGCGAAAAAATTATTTCTTGGCATTTGGGTGGGGAATGCCCCAACGAGATGGTTGGGAGGCGAATTTTGCGTTTCGCTTACGTTCTAGGGTGGTTTTGAAATGGAGCGGTTTTTTCGCTCGTTAGTGAAAAAATTAT
>NW_019646561.1:1812-3065 GCF_002806865.2 Cucurbita pepo subsp. pepo
GTTTTCTTGGTCATTCTATCTTTAATCTATTCATTTGGCTACTGATAAAAATTTAATCTAATATTACTCATCTGACGTGATTTACTAGAATCGTATAAATGATTGACATTTAGTTTCTAACTCTAGACCATAGTAATAATCCAATGAAGATCTAACTATAATTGGTTGTGATTTCTAAACAAAATAGGATAAAAGAAAATGAAGATTTAATATATACATTATCGAGATCTATCTTCACGTAAATCTCCGTGAATCTCAATTGGGTAAAGGCCATTCTCTTTTTTTTTTTTCCCTCAAGTAAATCTGACGATTATTGTTTTTCTGTTTCTTTTTGCAGTAACTGTCACTCTCTGGAGTAAGGATGGTTTGAGGCGAGATAATTGTGGGAAGGGGTGAGAGGTTAGTGGAGAGAAGAGGGGAAATGTTATTTATTTATNTCACCTTATCGAGATCTATCTTCACGTCCGCGAATCTCAATTGGGTAAAGGCCATTCTCATTTCTTTTTTTTCCCTCAAGTAAATCTGACGATTTTTGTTTTTCTATTTCTTTTTGCAGTAACGGTCACTTTCTGGAGTAAGGATGGTTTGAGGCTAGATAATTGTGGGAAGGGATGAGAGGTTAGTGGAGAGAAGAGGGGAAATGTTGTTGTTTTTTTTTTAATTATTATTTATTTAATTATTTATTATTATTTTAACTACTTTTTATAATTATTTTTATTTGTTTGTTTCTTTTTTTTTTATTTTTGGGCTATTACATTCTATACCTCTAAAAGAAACTTTCGTCCCCGAAAGTGTTTTAATCTTGGAATAAGTCGGATCCTTATTCTAATAGTTCTTTGTTAAATCTTCAAGTAGCACTAAGTAAAAATTCTAAACAAATATACCCTAATCCATATGAGTCATCAACATTTATTTGTATGCATCAAACTTTCGGAAGTCTATCACTTTGTATTCATAAAATCTTTGATTCCTTATAAGGTGTCTTGTCATATAGTTAGGTATTTTAAATCTTAATTCATACTCCAAAAGGGTCATTTGGTCATTTGCTCCCAAATCTTGGTTTAATTCTTCCACATATTCCAATGGCCTGGTAACTTTGTGTAATCCCTATACAGCATGTACCCGAAGGACCGATTACAAGAAGCAAGGTTAAGAAGATTCAAGAGGCCTATACATTGCATCTTCAAAAGCTAGCTAGTGTACAAGTTGAAACAAAGACTTTTGAACCCAAAAATCTTTATAGCATTAGCATA